>NC_091936.1:31884970-32097265 GCF_041260155.1 Ptychodera flava | reverse complement strand
CACACAAATATTAGGGCGACAGCGCACCGTGCACTTTGCGGGAGTCGAGACGCGATATATCCCAGTACCGCTCTTTAAGGGAGCGTTCAGTTTTTACGGCCTGGGGGGGGGCCGGCAAAATCTTGTCGCCGGTGTTCAAAAAAATATAGAACCCCCCTCAGTGTTCCCGCTAAGGCTATTTGCGCGCTACTTGCGCAGTGTCTCCGACTGCTCTCGCAGTGAAATTTCATGTTTTGCGCAACATTAGTCTCAGTCATTTCGATCGGTATTAGTTTTGGAAACGATAACTCGGGGCGAAATGTGCGATCTCAGCGTAGATTTTACTTCCGTGTTTCGAGTTTAGCGCCCATTTGCGGCGCAGTTGCCACCAACGTTCATTGTACGGTGTGACGTGCCTCAATAAATTAGCATATAAATGAATGGACCTACCTGATCAGGCGTATCTCAAGTTGCGGCAGTGTTCTCCCTGAATAAGGTAACAGGGGCGTGGCGCCCTCTTGTAAATTCCGAGCGCCCCCTAAAAGATTTATTTTTTGAAAAATAAAACAATAAAATGTACGGGAAAAAAAGTTGACAGTGATTTACAAGCAAAATGCGAGCGTGAGCGTCGATCCTGCAGACTGCAAACGTAATTCTCATCGATCTTGCAAATCTCGCGAGTTTGTGATGTCATCCGAGATCATAAGCCATGTGCAACTCATCGAAGGCAGCCATATTTGCATGGCTCAGTCCGTAACGTTACGTTAGCCACGGTCCCTCCATAGGGACCGTGCATTAGGTAACCGACTTAGCTGAGTAAACATGGCAAGGAGCTTGAGGGTAACCAAGGACAGCAGAGTACACTGAAGTTTTTATAGGAGGTTAGAATTTCGTTTGTGTATTCCTTCCAAAAGCAAAACAACCTAATTTTAGGCTCGGTCGGACTTGTATCAGGATGAGAACACGTGAGTGTTATGGTGATAATTTTGCCATCGATGAATAAATGTATGTCTCTAGACTCGCTATGTTTTCGTTTGTAATAAAAGTTATGGAACACTGTTTCAGATCTCTTTTCCTTTGAGTTTTTTGTACGAAAAAATCTGAATGATGCTCCCCAAACCTGAGTGTTATGGTGATAATTTTGACATCGATGAATAAATGTATGTCTCTCGCTACGTTTTCGTTTTCAAAAAATGAAATCTTCATAATTGAAATCAGTGAACTGTAATAAAAGTTATGGTACACTGTCTCAGATCTCCTTTCCTTGAGTTTTTTATACGAAAAAAATCTGAAAAAATACTCCCCAAGTGCCACCAAATGACACCATTTTAATCGCTGTTTTTCAAAAGCTCCAACGGCAGGAGGGGGGACACCCCCCTCCTGACCTCCCCCCGCGACCGCTGACGCGGTCGCTTGTGGTGTGCTCGCACCACGTCTTCGCCCTTCTCAAAAATCCTGGGAGAACACTGTTGCGCACCCCTCTCAAAACCTTAGAGGGAACACTGCCCCCCTGCATTTTTTGTGAAAAAAAGATGAACCCCCCCCCTTTGTCAGACGAAAAAATATGACCCGACCCCCCCCCTGAAAAATAACCAAAACCCATATGTCAAATTTACCCGCATGGTTTGGATTTGAACTCCGGTACGCGGCGCACTTTATTCGATGCCAGTGCACAAACTTCTCAGCCACATCCATTGAAACGTCTGTTTATTAGGACGACTGTAAGGCAATTTTTAACTTCATTTCCATAGACAACTCATGTCCATGGACATTGTATAAAGTAAACTTTATTGGAGTGGTTCGCCAAAGGCAGCCCTCCGGTTAAGAGGGTCATGGGCCATTACTGTAAAGTCAACTTTATTCTAGTGGCCACCAAAGGTGGCACGCCGGTAAAGAGGGTCGATCATGGCTATTGCATAAAGTAGACTTTACTGGACAGGGCCGCTGAAGGCGCGCGGCCATTACCATTATTCAGTGCGTGATCCCAGGGGTCCCTCAAAAATGTTTCTAATACAAGCCGCGGCTTCAATTGGGATTTTACGGTAAGATTGCTGTGGGGTATTACATAAAGTCAATTTATTGTAGTGGGCCGCCGCAGGCGGCCCTCCGGTAAAGAGGGTCAATCATGGCATTGCATGAAGTAAACCCAATTGGAGTGGGCCGCCAAAGGCGTCTGCCCGTTAAGAGGGTCATGGGTAATACATAATGTATATTATTGTAGTGGGCCGCGAAGGCGGCCCGCCGGTAAAGAGGGTCAATCATGGCCATTGCATGAAGTAAACCTAATTGAAGTGGGCTGCCAAAGGCGTCTGCCTGTTAAGAGGGTCATGGGTAATACATAATGTATATTTATTGTAGTGGGCCGCCGAAGGCGGCCCGCCGTAAAGAGGGTCGATCATGGCCATGGCATAAAGTGAACTTTATTGTTGGTATTATGTTTTTGAAAATGTGGTGACCCCCCCTTTCCTACCAGTGAAAAAGCGATGACCCCCCCCCCCCCTTCGCGGATTCCAAATTATGATGACCCCCCCCCCTGGATTTTGCCGGCCCCCCGGCCGTAAAAACTGACGGTACCTAAAATGAAGATAGTATTCGTTCATACACAAATAAATTGACACTTCCTCACAGTAACGGTATGTCAGATATTATTTACAAAGTTTGGCTATAACAGATCGGGATGTCCTAACGATGTAGACCAAGAAGTTCAAAATAACAATGGGATGACTCCTGGCGACTGCGACGATATTTGACATCAAATGCAACGAGCAGTGTCAGCGTCCAGCTCTCCCTGCATCGCAACACACTCAGAATCTGCACAACTGTTCATCACAGTTGCAGTCATCGCACGTCTGGATTATTTTAAACTGCTTGTTTTCTGGTACAATTAACGTCCAAATTATCCATCAAAAATAGATCCTGTAACTTCACTGTGCCACCTCTGAATGTCGCGACGGTCGGCTATACGTATGAGCGGTACAGAATGAGACAAATCTATTTTTAGTAGCCAAAAAAGCCAGGACTATTGTTCTTATGTAAATTTACGAAAAAATTGTTACTTTTTTCTTTTGATTTGAACTCTTGACCCATTTTCTGTGTGAGTGCAGCAGGTAGTTTTTTAAAGTATCGTTCGTGTTGCATGCGAATAAAATGCAATGTCGATATGGACGTAATGCGTATTTATCGTAGGATACTGTGTGCCTGTACGGAATCCCAACTTATAAAAATGCTCGGTCTCGGGCGCAGAATTTCCGACGTTCGATCTCTCAGACGTCCGTTTTCTGCATTTGGCGCTTAGAGTGATGAAAATACCCAAGTAAGACAACAAATACACGCAAGTTGATATAATATAATAGCAATAACCCCCTTCGCAGTCGGGTATACACTCGATTTGGTACAATTCGCTCCATATAGCACTCGCCTATCGGCTCGTGCTATATGTCGCGCATTGTACCAAAATCTCGTGTATACCCTCCTGCGGCGGGGGTTATTGCTTAAACATTTATATTTATACATCAAACGTAACTATGGATATTCAGTCTTGCACTGCTCTGGTAGCCTGGGTTGTGGTTGTGGATGGAATTTTTTGGAACCGGTGCATATCATCACGGCTCACGGCTTCACTTTGGCGCTGATCCCCTGTTGTTGTATCGGCGACAAGAGGACAATACGTCGTGGATTCCGACATGGGTTCAATTTCACTGCGCTCTCTCGTGTTCTTCATGTTGGTTGCCCAGACGTGTCTTTCGATTGATCCTCTGAATCATTTTTTCACGGACTCTTTGATCAAATTTGGGGACAGCGAGATGCGATCATCGTGAACGGTTGGCATTTAATTTGTTGAAACATTTTTTCAGTCACTCACTTGCGTCATAAGTTTCAGAAACTACACTCAGTGTGACAGTTTTCGGACGACCTCAGTTTTCGGACATTTAGTGACATGCTGTTAGTTTCACCACTTCGCTCCGTATCGATAGCGTTTTACAGGTCATGTGACCTCATATTGAGTCAGGTGACACTGTTGTCCCGTTTTCGATAGTTTTTTTGGTAGAATCTATTGAGTTCGCTACGAGCGGTGGTCACAAATTGTCGTCTGACACCGCGTCGGTGATACTATCAACATACTGCCGTCAGGTCAAAGTAACTAAAATTTTCACTAAAGTCCTGATTTCATTGAATTTTGAGTGTAGGGGCGAATAATGATGTTGAAAATATTCTTTCCATTGTTCGCTACGATTGCAAGTAGTTTTAACGAAAACTGCGCAGTTGTTTCGAGAAAAAAAGTACATTTAATGAACGTAAGAAGTGTACAAGTTTTCGGACAGACAATATTTAGCATAACGAAGTAAACGTAGTAAGTGACTTACCGCGTAAAAACTTGACAGGTAAATAATTCCATACGATGAAATATACTCGCTATTTTTATTAAATAATGCCTGTGCGATTCTAGTACATACAAATATGCAATGGAAACAATTATAAGTAATACTCACTGAACAAACTTAGCGAAGTTAGCCACACGTAAGATACAAGATGCCGAAAGCAACACACACAGAGACAGCCCGTGTCCGATATCTAAGCGCTATAGCACACGTCGAAATATAGTTGAGTCGTCCATGGATTAAACATAACTAATTATCACCATTCTTATATACAGTTTTCTAAACACATCGAAATTAAATCCGTAGTTTGAAGTTTCAAATTATCAATACTTAGCTCCTAATCACATTCCAAACACGACGTCCGATTTCTGGGATTGCAGTCCGATTACTACGCCCTCAACGTGGGGTCAAAACTTTGGCAACTTTGACCCCGAAATGCCACTCCCGTCGTGTCAACCGAGTTTGAGGATAACCACAATAAAGTTTCGAAAGGTATGGCAATAAGATTTCGTATTGCTTTCGTATAACGAAACGACTTTGGGCGAAATTCACTACTCTGTCCGAAAACTGTCACACTGAGTGTACTTGCTAGCCTGAAATTATCAACGTATACGTAGTTCATAGACACAGTTGATATGAGATCGTGCCTTTTAACTACGATGCCAATGTTTCAGACAATGCCCAGAGAATCCGAAATTTTCCACACAAATGAGTGATTGACAGAAACGTTGCAACAAATTTAATGACAAGCGGGCACTAATATCCTCTGGTTCTCACAAGAGCTCAGTCACGGGCAGTGCTTTCGGAAACATTTTACTGTTTTCCTATGCGAATAGAAAACGCATAACAATGAAAGAAATGCGTAGAGAGAGAGAGAGTCAATTCCAATGCGTGAATACGCATTTTTTGTGCATGTAAACGCGAACACTCTTGATAATATGAAAATAATATGATAAGTAGTAAGGAACATTTTGATGGAGCAAATCAAACATAAAAGTTTTAGCAACTTGCAGAGCTTATGAACATCCTGAATACGTAGATTTTAGAACAAAGATGAAGATGGCTCTCTAAATTCAGAGAATATTATACTGCGCATACACATTTCTATGCGATATGAATTGGATTTAGATACGATGAAAATGTATTCCCCAATACTTCTAAGCCATATGTTACATGGGTTGAATAATGATATATAGTGCAAAAGAGAATACTTTGTGGTACAGCGTGTCTTAATTTAAATAATATTCCGGCCTTCTTTCTTATCTCGCAGGGGGACAGCTGCCCCGCCCCCTCTTGAATTTCGTAAACAGGCAAATTTTTCGAATACACAGAGATGCTTATAAAACACTTATATTTTCCGGGGCGATTCCCAGCACGCGTGCTTTGGATTGATGAATTTATACTAATCTCCAGTGTCGCTGTACCTACACTGACTCGTCGCTGCAATTTCTATTGTTTCTATAGTTTATTGTACGCTTGGTTAACTGAGTAAAGTGTTTCACCTAAATAAAGTATGTTGTCATTTACACGTTAGTCACTTCGGGTCACGTGTTCATAACAACTTTGGCAAACCCAAAATGTCCAAGTTACTTTGTAATTATTTAAAAAATCACTCTGTGCATGTTACTATGTCATTATTTGTGATTTACCGACTGATAGGCATAGGCCAAGACGGGATTTAATCGATATAGCTGTCGGACATTTCTGTCAAAACTATAAATGGTACCCCTCCAGGACAATAATTTAATCGGCTTCATATCATACATTATTTGTGCAGTTTCTTTCCTTCACTATGGCCCGGGACGGAGGGGGGGGGGGCAGTATTGAATTAATAATAATTGTCAGAAAATCATAATTAACACTTTATTTGTATATTACCGGCATTAAAATCGAGACGGTAGGGGTCATTAATTTAGGGCAAGGCCACTATTTTTCATGCAAAAGATTGGGAAAGGTCTAACTATTTTCACGCAACCAGAGTTGTGCCTCGTGTAACACGGTGCAAAAGTTATACATCAAAGATCTGTCCCCATTCTTATGCCATTCGAATAAACCTCGAGTATAACCAAAACCCTTTGTAATATGCCAAGGTGGATCTGTAAGCCGCGAATGAGATCTGCAGACTGGTCAAGCCAAATACACTGACGTCATCGAAGTCACCATGACCGAGAGGACAGACTGACAAAATGAGATTGCGACTGTGACTGACGAAATCACTGCTACAGTGATATAACGGATCACGTTATTACACAGGCATAAAAAATCACCACAGATGACGCCCCGACGAAACAAATTGTAGTCCACGATTAAGGACGAAAAACACCAAGCGTTGAATTTTAAGACGCAGTTCTAAACTTAAAAATCATGCCACGGTAAAAAAGCGAGCTGTAACACATGACAAGAAGAGACAAGTACATGGGCAATGAGGTATTTCAGTGTTTCAGGGTCGCTGAGAGAACCGGCCCCCTTTCACACTAAGAATCTCTGATAAATAATTATCTAGAAACGCATATGAACCATTTAATATTCGAAAGCTTAGATATTAACCAACCAACTGCGCTTATGTTGTATCAAGTGCTTACTCAAGTATCATGTTACAGAAAATTTAAATAACTTTAAAAATCCTTTGTGACAATGCAACAATATTCCCGGTAAAAAATTGTACACCAAATATCAAAACTATCAGACAAGTACTTTTTAGGAAACATTTTTTGACCAAAAATGACAAAAAGTGCCCCAAAACTCTAAAATTGTAGATTACGTTATAATTTGAATATCTCACATTTTGCCCATCCCTTTGAACCTGTATACCAAATACAAAAGCTGTCAGACAAGTGATTTTGGTGAAAAAAAAAAATTACAAAATTTACCTTAAAGGGACATTAGCTGTAACTTTGACTATTTTTCACTACTCTGTTTCAATGTATCAACTACAGAATTTTACTATAATCCGATCATCATGACCAATACTCGGTGTCCTGGTTGCCAACACGGCTTGTATATGTGAAATGACCATTGCTATTGTTGATAAATGTATTGTAGTCCGGATCTAGCTGAATACAAAATTTAAACAATAACAATGCAGATATCGATTATACTCATATAGGGTATATTTATGAGCTAAATATTAGGAATTTCCCCATGGTTTAGGGATTCAAACCAGAAACTGCAGATGATACACAGAACAAACAAAATTTAAAAAATGACCAAAGTTACAGCTAATGAGTCGTTAAAGTCTAATGTGGTGTTCCGTATACTTTCATATATGTATATATACAGAACGTATATCGAGTATATTTTACCCAGTGAAAGTACGATGAGGTAGGTAGAATACTACTACAAACCACAAGTCGCAGGATTTCCCTTTTTCTACCTCATTTGCATATATTTGATACTGACATGTACATGTCAACAAATTCATCTCCACCCTCGCGTGCACCTGTACACCAAGTAATAAGATGGTAGGTGCTGTGGTTTGGGAGTTTTTGATGTAGATGGACACACATCCGCACATACTATAATACATACTATAATACATACTATAATACATACATACATACATACATACATACATACATACATACATACATACATACATACTTATAGGTCTGACATACAGACGCACCAACTCACCATATAAGCTCTCTTAGGTATATATATACATACCGAAATGTGAGCTAAAAACTTCAAAAAGATCTACATTCTGTCAACATTGTTTGAGCCAGTCACAAAATTAAAGTTACAATTACTAGGTGGAGTAAGTGAGAGTATGTTCTGAGTGAAAAGAGAGACTAGTCGTATACTGAGAGTAATATAGTTCAAAGTAAGACCTTGCAAGAAAAGTTGTATTTAACTAAGGACTAAAGGAAAAAAGAGATACTTCAAGAGGATTTACACTCTGCAATTGATTGAAGAAAGCACTACTCTGAGATAAGTGCATACAAGTAGAATTTTTTCAAACTTGCTCTTCTTACTCAGCTCGCTCTTGTGCTGACGAATAAAGGGTAAGCACTGCTGATATTTCAGGGGAAATTTCCTACGTTCACAAAGTATCATGTTGAGTACTTTTCAATTGTTGAGTGCAGCATCGATTGCTTGCACAATAAGAACCAGTGCTAAATTCAACCATCCCCTCTAAAGTGAATTCAGTATTAATTGTGATTGTTGGCCATGATTTTCAGTAATTTTGTTCAGTGTTTCAAGTTTGGATTTCTATTTCCTACTGCACTATGAAAAACCTATTCTTTAGTATCTCAACACAGCGACCATATTAGTAATAACCTTTTTTTATTGTTGTCAAATTCAAGTCCATATTTCAATTCAATTTGTAGTGATACCAGTGCTGATTGTACACACTGTGTCGTGAAGACAAATTCTCCGGATTTCATTATCTTGAGGGAATTGAAAAAGACACAGTGACTGTATTTGTTACAAGGAATAAAAATGCTAAAAATAGTCCAAAGTTCATGATATCAGGGTTTTTTATTTAAGAAATTACACGTACAGATGAACAAGTTGTTAAATACATTTGGTTTACTTGAAAAAAATCCAAAACTAACAGAATTAACCATGCTGTTTACACGATTTGCTGAATGAGGAAAAACAGACACTCAATTGATGAATCAAAGTGAGACTTATGTGGTCACTATGTTCAATGGGCATGCATTTGAAAGATATGGTGTGGTGCACATCTTGAAAGGTATGATTGTGATCTGAAAAGTCATGCACATGACATCTTGTTGAGCAAATCCTGAAATATGGCATATTGTGCTCCACAAACCATACTTAGTACTTTAATACTATTAGTATACGGTGAATATTTTAATTTGGGTAATTATTGATTTTGGCGGAAAAAATGATAATCCATTAAAGATACAAATGGACAGTTACATAGCAAGCTAAGCACTCAAAACTGTACGTATAGTACTATTTACTACAGTATGATGAGAGTACATGTGAAATGCAAGGTTACCTCGATGTTGGAGACACCTTTGACAAGTGGATAGGGTAATGAACTCACTATCTGAGGATGGTGAGTTCGAGACCCGGTTAAGAGCGGGTAGGTCCAGAGTAAATGACTCACTGTTGGAGAACGGTGAGTTCAAGACTATAACACAGTGTTGTGCTCATCCTGTAATTGGGCTAACGCCCGTTGGATGATAGACTGATAAAAAAGGTGAAACAATTCTGGACATATAGCCCAAAGAACGGATATTCAAATGACCAAATAATCAACAAGCACCGCTAATGAGACAAGTGCTAATGCATCTTTATGTCACAGCAGACCATATATGAACTGATCACATGTTTCATTACATATTGCAGTTTTGCGTAAATTTAATCTTTTGCCACATGTTTGTAACTTCATTGAAAGTTTTTCATGATCAACATCATGGATAATATTCACCACATATTAATTCTAAAGGTCATTAAGTATACAAATGTATAATTAGCTGAAATAAATATACTGTCTTGGACTTCTCTCATTGTATCATCACTTTATATGGCAAGTGTAATTGCCTTTGGTCAAGTCCTTTATGTTCCGTATGCCAAACTGTGAAAGCTCATTAGATATGCAAATTAGATGACATAATAATGCGAAATGACTTTCAATATTGTTTTAAACCGGGTATTATCAATGTACATAGCAGTTTCACCTACTTTGATCAAGTAATCCTGGTAACTATCCATAATTAGGAAAGTTCATTAAGTGTGCAAATTAGGAATTGGTTGAAGTAAAATTGCTAAACGACTTTTAATATTATTTTATCATAGTATCTTCAATGTACATAGCAAGTTTATCAACTTTGGTTGAGTCAATAAAGATATAGATCCTTAATTAGGAAAGTTCATTAAAGATACAAATTAGGAATTGGCTGATTTAAAAATGTTTAACAACTTGCAATAATGTTGTATCACAGTATCTTTAATGTAGATAGCAAGTTTTGTAAACTTCGGGGTCATTCAGATAAATATCCCTAATTTGGAAAGTTCATTAAACATGCAAATTAGGTATTGCCTGAAGTAAAAATGCTTAATGACTTTGAATATTGTTGAATCATAGTGTTTTCAGCGTATGTAGTAAGTTTCATCAACTTTGGTCAAGTCAATCAAGATATATATCCCTAATTAGACAAGCGACCTAGTGGCCGATATAGCTCCGCTGTATTTATGTAGAGAATAACTATTTTTGACACATGTTGATGAAGAAGGTGGAAATCTTTGATAGCTCATTTCAGTGGCCAGAAAAAAGTGGATAAAATAGCTGCTAAAATACACAATTGAAATTTAATCATACTTTGAATATATCACATCAGATCATCCCTAGGAACATAACAACCAAAGCTATCTGATATGAGTAGTTTTTTGAGAATAAAATTTTCTGACCAAAAATGGCAACAATTGCCCCCAAAAAGAAAGATTGCAGATTTCATCATAATTTCAACAAATATCATTGAGTTCATCTATAGGAACCTGTATACCAAATTTCACAGCTATCAGATGAGTAGTTTGGAAATACACATTTTTTGACCAAAAATGGCAAAAATTGCCCAAAAATACAAATTTCAGATTTCATCAGAAATTCAATACGTATTACTTAGTTCATCTATAGAAACCTGTATACCAAATTTCAAAACTATCAGACCAGTACTTTTTGAGAAATACATTTTTTGACCAAAAATGGCAAAAATAGCGTCAATGACACTGTAGCTCCCATCCTGGACTATTTAGTGTTTGTTCTCTGGTCAGATATTTGAACATGTGTGAAAGGGATAAAGTGCATGAAGTGAAAATACTTAAATGTAATGTACTGGAGACAGTGAAATATGTTTAATGTATTTATTCAGAATATAAAATGGAAAAAATACAGAATTAGATATATCGAATACTGTGATACAACCATTAACTCAACAAGTCATTTACAATGACATAGTCCCCACTTGTAATAGGAGTATTAGTCTTGATGGGGCAGGAAAATGTGGTCATTAAGAAGTATCACTGGAGTGTATATGTTGAGATCTATGGGAACATAGGTCTATGTCGTTGTTCCCAATTTGAAACACATGAGGCATGTCTACGTTATGGTTCTAAATCGGGAAAAGAGATCAGACCTCTAGCAGTATTGGCCAGCCAAGAAATACATATGCGCATTATAAATGAGGTACAAGATGTGACATCTTAAGGTCTAATATCCTATCAAAATTGGAGGGTATAGAACTTGTGGTTACTGAGATATGCATATATATGTATAATCAAGGTCAAAGGTCATCGAGGTCACATGACATTTTGAAAAAAAAAAATTATATTGCTAACTAATCCCTATATGTCAAAAAATCAGATCTCTAGCTCTATTCGCTTGCCCAGAATTAGATGTGTACATAATAATGAGGTAAAGCGCGTATTGTCATAAGGTCTCCCATCCTACTTAAAATACAAAGGACATAGCACTTTTGGTTACTTATTTATTGACATAAACATATATTTTAGGTAAAAGGTCATCGAGGTCACATGACATTTGGTCAAAAAAATTTCTCTCCTATAGTTATCCCTATATACCAAAAATCAGACATCCAGCTCTATTGGCTTGCTCAGAATGAGATATGTGCATAATTATTGAAGTACAGTATGTGGTGTCATAAGGTCTCCCATCATACCAAATATGAAGGGTGTAGCACTTGTGGTTACTGAGTTATGGACAAATATGTATATTTGAGGTCAAAGGTCACCGAGGTCACATGAAATTTTGTCAAAAAATTGTATTGCTAAGTTATCCCTATATACCAAAAATCAGACCTCTAGCTCTGTTGGCTCACTCAAAATTAGATATGTGCATAATTAATGAGGTATAATATGTGGCGTCATAAGGTCCCATCATACCATATATGAAGGGTGTACCACTTGTGGTTACTGAGTAATGGACAAATATGTATATTATCAGTCAAAGGTTACCAAGGTCACGTGACATTTTGTCAAAATATCCGAGATATTTGCATGAACGGATGGACTCACGGATGGACGAACAGACGGACATGACCCAATCTATAAGCCCACTGAACTTCATCCGTGGGGACTAAAAATTGTGTCACTGCATCCTTTTTGCAATATGAATACGATGAGAAACTAAATTTTTATTTTTCTTGGCCTTATACATGGGAGTCTATGGAGATCTGCCTTATACATGGGAGTCTATGGACGTGTAAACTAAAAATATGCAAATTTCACCACGATTTGCCCAAATTTGGGAAAGGTCACTCCTATGCATTTCCATACCAAGTTTCAAATCAATCGGACTTGTGGTTTCAGAGAAGAAGATTTTTTGACCAAAAATGGGAGAAAATTACAAAAAAATTCATGAAAAATAGCAAGTCCAGGATACTGACCCAAGATGTGCACAATCATTTCATGTCAGCCCAAAGTACATACATGCTAATTTTTCATGTAATCTGCTCAGTGGTTATTGAGTTTTTTCAATTTTGACTGTTTTTACATTTTTTCACTTAATTTGCATATTTTGGCAATGACAACTTCATTTGAACAAAATCTCATCTACAGCCCATCATCCATGTACACACCAAATATCAAGATGAATGTACAGCGGTTTTGGAGTTTTTGATGTTGACGGACAGACATACAGACATACAGACATACAGACAAACATACATACAGACATTTCCCTAGCCTATAAGAATAGCTTCCATTGCCATATATACATGTGGCTATGGGAGCTAAAAATTGCTTTAAAAATGCAAATTTGCATATTTCTGCAGAATTTGAACAAATCTGAAAGAGATCATCTCAAGGGACATATGTACCAAATATCAAAGCTATCTGACTGGTAGTTTTGTAGAAGGAGATTTTTAAAGATTTTCTTTACCAAAAATGACAAAAATTGCCTTAAAAATACAAATATGCATATATTCACCACGATTTGAAGAAATCTGACTGAAGTTACCCTAAGTAAACTGTATATCAAATTTCAAAGCAATCGGACAGGTGGTTTCAGAGAAGAAGATGTTTTTACCAAAAACACCAAAAAAAGCCCCAAAAATACAAATATGCAAATTTCACCACGATTTGAAGAAACTTAAGTGAGGTCACCCAAAATAAACTGCATATAAAATTTAAAAGCAATTGGACTCCCAGTTTCAGAGGAGGAGGCAATTGTTGACGGACAACGACGGACAATGACAGAAAATCAACCTATTTGACAAGCTCAGCGTGACTGACAGCGGAGCTAAAAAGTTGATTAAATATGCAATTAGGAATTACCATGAAGTAAAAATGCTTGATAACTTTCAATAATGTTATATAGTATCTTCTATATACATTGCAAGTTTTGTTAACTTTTGTAGAGTCAATCCATATAACTATATATACCTAATTAGGACAATTCATTAAATATGCAAATTGGCTATAATCTTTCATGTAACCCCTTACTATCTTTCACAGCTGATATATCCTTGTGTGATCAACATTTGTAGCAAATCTAATCAAATTGTGTACAGTCATTCTCAATGTATATCAGTTATTTTAATCATTAATTATGCAAATTAGCAAAAAGTATGAAGCCAACACCCACCAAAAACTAATCAGTCTTGCCATTTTCTAACTAAATCTATGTACCAGATTTGATTCTAATCTAATGAGCCGTTTTTGAGATATACAACAGCCAACAGATGGATAAATAGACACACAGACATCGCTGCGACATAAGCTCATGTATTAACACATGAGCTAAAATGATGCATTTAAATTTGACTATCCTTAGGCTGGGTTCACATATAACGGTTAGTGGGGGCTGGAGGAATCGCGATTGAAATTTTATTTTTTCTGATCCACCCCCCCCCCCCCCCCCCCCCCCCAAAAAAAAAATTTTTCGTAGAGCCACATATTTATTAGGTATGCACTCAAAGAAAAAAAAACATGTATTTGGCAGTTCTGCTCAAAGATGTACAACACTGCTTGTTATTAGCAATTTGTAGAGCCATATTCCTAAGGCAAGTTCTCTAATATTTAACCACATCAGTGGACTTTTTTGATTTATCAGTCCAAGTCAACTTTAGCTAAATCCAACTCTGGCAATGCCAATGGCACCTGCTGAAGAACATACAAAATGACAATCATGAGAGCATGCAAATTGTGAATTCTGCATACATTATATGCTTAAACATTTTACCAAATTGACAATACTGTAGGTAAAAATATTCTATCAATAAACATTTAAATCTCTGAAACATTTGGTGTAACAATTGTAAATTTGGTAAAATCAAACCAATTAGTCACATTTTTCATTTAAATTAGTCTTTAATGAACAAAGTTTACTTTAATTTGTGTTTATTATTTAACTATGAGAATGTGAAAATTTAGAAAATTTAGCATGGTAACCCCATCTTTTTTCTTTAATATTTGATTATTCTCATACAAGAACTCAAAACTCCCTGATAACTTTCAAGTCTCCTACTCTTCCATGTGCTGCTTTCTGGCCTGATCTTATGTACAAGTATGTTTCCCTGCCATGAGCGTCACATGACCCAAACTCTCCTTCAGCTATTTCATAGTCGGAGCTATCTCTGTCACTGCTGGTATGCAGTGACAGTAACACTGTCCATAGGCAGCAGCAGCAGGGCAGGAGCAGTATTAACTTCGATAATTCTGACAATAATTTTGTTCAGTTTATACAACTGCATTCTTGCTCTTTTTACTACAGATATTGCAATTCGAACTGTCCAGTATTCAGCTTGCGAACACAGTCTGTGAATATGTATCCTGCATTTGTATCACAGACAAATGACTTTACTCTGGAGTCTATAATTCAATTACCACCAAATATTCACATATGCAGGCTTTTGATGACAAACTGAATATTGTGTGTTTCAGCATGCTGTAGGGAGACAGCAAGAACTGTATTTGATATATTACATAGAAAAAATTATCAACAGGTGCTAACAGGTGCAGCAGTGCTCCGATACTAATTGGCCTACTTGTTTGTTTTTTATGAAAATACATACATGTACAGCGTAAATCTTTTCAAGACAAAAATAGTGAAATGCGACAAAATGCTTCCAGATCTTGTTTAATTATTGCTAACATTAGAACAATTGGATGACATTAAAATGTTATTCAATTTTCATTGAATTACCACCAAACCTTGGAATTGTAAAAAGGGAAGCAAATATTTTCATATCCCCCTTCAGGCAGAGCAAAATTTTCAAGTCCCCCCTCTACTACCCTAAAAATATTCGACTCCCCCTCATTTTTGTGAACGCAGCCATACACTGCAATGGAAAATGTGCAAATACCATCTTTCTATGCAACTGATTTACTTGTAATAACGACAGGAGTCTAGATGTTTGTCAGTGATGTCAACATAGTTTGCTTAACTCACATAGATAACTAAGCTGTATATATGGTGTATTTGTAGACATCTGTCTCTCATTAGCAAACAATCAAGCAAATTATTTTTAACAACAAAAATAAAAACCTTAATTTGCACCTACAGGGTATAATTTCAATGAAAAGTATTTCATTATTGAAATAAGAATGTGACGGACATAAGAAGATTTACAGGAAGATTAGTAGAGGTATAATTGCTCACTCATGATAATTTTGATATTTATAGTGTGGTGAGAGTCAACTGCACCTGCTTGCTACTAATTATGCTGAAGTGCTTTCAGCTTTCTAAACAGTCTGGATAGCCTGAACTGAAATTCACTTTTTCACAGTAACAGTGTTGACAATATACATACAGGCTGTGTTTAATAGATGAATACAGACATTTTGACATACTTTAGCCAACAGAGTAGGTGATAAACAGAACAAAATTTCCAGAAAAAAAGAAATCTTGGAGCTGCATACTCTCGAATATCATTTGGCTTGAAACAGATTTATAATATTTTGTCACTCAAAATCCCTTTGGCTCAAAGTTGGTAGTCAGCGAAGATATTTTGACCAAAACAGGAAAAACTGACCCAAAATAAAAATATGCAAAATCACTGCAATTTGACAAACCTGACATGTCACCCCCAGCAACCTGCACATCAAATTTCAAACTTGTGCATCAAACTCTTTTTAGAGATTTTTTGACCAAAAATGGGAATTGTCCCAGACTTACAAATTCCACAATTGTTCGAACAAACTTGTTACCTCTAGCAAACCACATACCAAATTTCAGACCAATAGGACAAACGATTTCAGAGTCGAAGATTTTTTGACAAAAAACCAACAAATTGCTGGAAAATACAAATATCCAAAAATTGAACTTCAGTTATCCTTAAGAACCTGCAACTGAACTAGCAGTTCCTGAAAAGAAGATGAATGTTGATGGAACACAGAGGATGGAGGACTGAGGACAATCCACTTATCTGAATAAAGCTCTGTGTCATTGACAGCAGGCTAAAATCTCACTTATGAAGCAGTCTGTAAGAAGTGTTGTGCTGTAGGAGCAAAATTAGTGTGAAAGGAAGATATTGTATAGCACTGATTCTCAATTCTCACTACATGAAAGATGAAACACACATGCAAAGAAAATATCTGTAAAGGCATTTTTCCATCAAAAGTCACAATACTCAACATCGTCAAACTCTAAGGTGATGTTGAACTTGTTTACCCATAATGCAACTAACATTTTGACACCCCCTGAAAAAGAACTCAAGAAAGATGATACAGTTCAATTGGTAAATAGGTGCTTTAATTGAAATATATAGAGACCTCTTGCATGTGATAAAAAGAAATATGTTTGAATGAAATCTTATTTGAAATTCACAATGTTTGTGCTTGCAATTCAGTGAGAATACACAAAATTACTAACAAAGTATTGCTGTTTTTCTGTATTGCCCTTTGCATGATAATAAATTAAACAGATAGCAGGCCATCACATTGACATTTCAGATCTTATCACATTTGAAGAAAATTACTGGACATATGTGGGTCATGGTGCACTTTCCTCCAGTTCACACCTGCCAAAGTAATATTTCCAGACATAAAAATAATAATGGCTGGCAAATTTTGATAATATCAGAAAGAAAGTAACATTGCATATGCTCAAATACATTGTCCTTGTGTCTAGGGATTAAAAAGCTATTTAAGTTTGTCAGAATTACATCATCCTATCAATTTTACTCCTTTGTACATGTATGTATCATTTACATGAAGATGCAATCCACATGGGGGTCGGACTAATCATACCAGTGTGATAATTAATATGATCCTGCATTTGCATTGCCTAGGAGTAGTCTATGTGAAATTGTAGTCTCCTGTGAATGTTTGCTTTCCTAATGCTATGGCTCAGCTTTTAACATGCCATTTCAGTTATTTCCAGTCCCTGTTGTACAAAACTTTTCCCTGCACTAGGTATTTTCAACTTCAGACTTTGTTACTGTACAGAGTGCCTGTCAATGGCTTCTTCCTCAGGCTCAGTCAGTGGTACTTTTCATCCATGAATGTAGCATGCTTCCTTCCTATGGAAAGGTAAGAAATGAGAAATTGAACATTTAAAAATTAGAGACATGAGGACACTGAACTTTGATCATTGTTTTAAACTCTTTATTACATGCTCAGGATGTCAGTTTGTTTAATCCTCTTTCTCCATGTGGTATTTATTTCTATGGTTTGTCTATGGAGCCTGGTAGAAAGATGATGGATTCAAGATACTGCAATGCATCAAAATTATTGTTGTTCAATGATAGCCTACACTTGAGTATTAGCCCCTCACATTGTCTAATATTCTATCTACCCCATGATAATTCCTTCCTAAGCCCTCCCAAGTAAAATCCATGGCATGACTCTTACAAAGGAACCAGTTTTAAAGATCCCATTCAAAGCAAACAATCACACAGATATACCTTGTTAAAGCGAAGCAGTCTGTGGTACTGTCTCAGATTTTGAAGCACTGGGGTTGAATGGAGGGAGATCACTTGCTTAACTGACATAGTTTCTATGGAATTTAACTTGAATAATATAATACAGTATAGATAAAAACTACATTTAGCATCCACTACATCCTAACTGAAAGGCCACTTTGAGACTGGTTTGATTAGCTGTAATACATAAACTACACATTTGTATAGACATCACAAAAACACACATCATTAGACAGTCTAATTTAAGTTTAAAACAGTACAGTACACCTGTTACTTTTCTGATTTAAAAAAAATATTTTGTTTTGTACCAACTTAACTATCTTTTCTTCTCCCTTGAAATGTCAAGTTTTCACCTAATCAAAGTGCACTGTGAATTTTGGTGTGGACTAAAATTAATTTGCTAACAATCACAAATTAATATATGATATATGCTGTCTTCACAAGTTGAACACTGGACATGCAACGTGCTTTTCGCAACAGAAGAAGACAGTGCAGTTGGTACAATTGAGAATAAAATTAATAATAAAATCATCAAACTTACAGCTACTGTTCTGAGGGAACATCAAACACAGTGTCTGAGAGTTGTTCTGAATAGATAGGTTGCAGTCAACTAGGATTGTATAGTTTGTTTTGAAAAATGGTCAATATAAAAATGGTTTCACTGAATTTCCCTGGATACCACAGAATCTGGTTTTGATGATATGAATATATGCAACCTACATGTATTTATACACATATCTAATGGAACTCGGATGTGACAGGATCAGACTCAGAGATGGTGGAGATCTTTTCACAAAAGCAGTTTATACCTCACTTAAAAGGGAAGAAAGGACAGGATAAAGGTCAAGAAGAGGTATTACTGCAGAAAACTTGGGAAGGAGAATAAAATTCCAGAGTTTAATATCATCATTACTTCACGTCAGTGCCACATCCAAGCTGCCATGAGTGAGAGGAACAAAGAAACCCTATCGATGATTATTCATCCCTCACGTACAGTACTGTAGATTTCCCATAATTTATTGCGATTTGTATCCTCGGAAATACTTGAGTGAAGTCTACTATGTCTCCCATGTGTAGACAAATTCACAGACTATCTATCAAAATTTTGAAACGTACTTTTATGCACACCATTCTTCTCAATTCTCATTTTAAATAATTTGGAAAATTATGCATAATTGAGAGAGGAGATAGCATTATTGTGAAATTTGCCAGAGATTGTCCTCAGCCATACAGAATAATGTGATGGAAGTAGGAGACTAGTTGCACCTGTTTATGAAACAAAAGGATATTGATTTTTTGCAATGGAAATGACAAAAGAAGTTTGCATGCTAAGATTTCTGAGAGAATGACCCCTTCAGTTTGTCATAACTTGCTGCCTAAAAAGTATGGCATTTGTAGTAACCGCAGAAGAATGTGACTTTTATGGTTGTTTAGTGGTTATTTTCAAAATTTCACTGAAATATCTAAACATACTTTTACTAGATATAATTTAAAAATTATTCTGATGCTGCACACTAGTGCTTACATGCAGAACTGAAAAAGTTTTAGAAAAGTTACCCTCAAGGATACAAATCAAAGAGTATTGTGGGTAATTTATTGTACTGTGTCCCTCTAGTGTGCATAAATGAGGTCTATATCTAGAAACATACTGACTGGCTGTAGGCCCTAATGACTGCAAGTTACTAAAATAATTTCCCCTTAACTTAAGAATTAAAGGAAATTATTTAATTTCAGGTAACTCACAACTTAACAGGCAAACACATGTACATGTACTGTGTTGTCCTTTCAACCACTCAGTACGCTGGCAAGGCGTCAGTATATCATTAACAATAATTTATTCACTGACCAGTTTTGGCTTCTCTTTCTCATTTTCAGAAGAACATGGCGCTTTCTTTTCCTTTGCATCTTTTCCCTTGAAGCTAAGCAAAAACAAAGCATACATCATGTATAAATCATTTAGCAAAACTAAATATTTTTACCTGCAGTCATGTAACTGAATATTCATCTTAGAAATGCAGAATGTCTGTATTTGACACTGCAGAAGAGATAACTTATGAGCACTACTTAATCATGATTTGGGAACACCTGCCAGACAGTATCACTTTCCCACCTGCAGAGTCAGTAAAAAGCAGTATTGAGCCATAACTATATGTATTTTCAACTACTTGGCTTTATATGTTGTAACAGCTTTAGTCTGAAAATCATGTGTACAGTATCTCTGTCTTCAGGGACCTTCAAATCTTCAAGTCTATGTTAAAATGCAATGTATGGGACATGTTTTGCTTAACAAGTTTTACTACCTTTTAGGTAAAAAAGCAATTAACAAGGAGAATATTCCCAAATCATGATAGTGGAAAAAGAAGGCTAAAAATGAGAAGCTTTTAAAAACAAAGTAACTTTCATTCTCATATTTTCAAATGACTGAACGGGAGACTTGATCTACTTACAATGCCAAATATCCTTCAGTTAAAACACTCTAGACTTTAATGAAGCCTGATCTTCCAGTCTATCAATTTCATGTTCTGTGAGCACCATGCCCCCAAGAAATTTGCAAGATGCAAGAACAAGAGCATTCTGAGACAGTTGATGAATCCCAAGGCACCGGGAAAAAGTTTATTTACCAAACATGCACACGCTATCATGTTTGCAATTTTTCTTGGCAATTGATAGTTTCAGGTACATGTATATGGCACGTACAGCCCCTGATATTTTAGGAGGGAGGTTGATGCAGTTGGTCTATATTAATAAGTTTGATGATGAGAAACCAACTTCATTTTTGGCCTAAAAGATTGAAAAGCAAACAAAGTGATACTTTGGAATGAAATTTATGTATAGTATACATGTAGTTCATCATGTGAGTGTTTGATTTTGATGACATCTTGTTTATCTTTCTTTGAAGTGATCGGATTGGTTGATATGCAAATGAGCCATTGGTTATTTGAGTCCACAACTGCAGAAGTGCCTTTGCTCAACTACGACAAAACAAGGAAGTAACAACAACAAATGCATAAAATGGTCATATTTATTCCTATATGTACACACATACTGTTGCCCAGTATTTGTACCATGATAACATGACTTCTAGGTGCATGATACCATCTAAGTCTATCTGGCATATATTTATACTGCATTAGGAAAATTATTCATAACTTACAATTATCACTTTTATGATCAACATCCTTGGGACAGAAATTCATGACAGCGCCTCAGGACTGGGATCCATGGTAGTGTCCTAGGACATGTATCCATGACAACATCTTCACCCAACTCCTATAGCTTTAAAAGAACAAATCACATACACACCGAAGTGAGTTCAAAATGAAAGCTTGTGACTCTAAGTCTTTATCACCACTTCTACAACCTTGGCACTTTTTCCCCCATGATTCAAAATCAATCAAGTTGATGAAGCCCTAAACTGCAACTTCTGTCACTAATTTAGCTACTGGACCCCATTAAAAGAGTATAAAATTGTATTTTATAATCACAGTTCTCCACAGGCCCATTAAATGTGGCAGAGTGCTGGAATTACCCACTTACAAAACATGTAACAAAATACTGTATAAGACATGTAAGGCCACTTTGGGATGTGACTCTTCTTTCAACTCTGTATTTTTGTGGTAGTTTTTGAAGGATTAAACCTTTCAGTATTTATCATTGTCAATACTCTTACGAAGTGTTTCAACTTCAAAGCACATTTTTTTCTAGAAAACTGACCGGCTTTATGCTACATGTAACTTCACTTGATACACAGTGAAGTTCCATGTAGTTACAAAGTTGTTATTCTCGATTGCTTTTTGAGAGTGTATTTATCATGTGATCATCATGTCTACTGTGTAGAGTGACATATTGAGGAAAGTTGTGACAGGTACTTAAATTTTATGCAAATAGTATGCTAATGTTATGCTAAAATATGGAAATGAGGCAGCACAATTTTTCAATCCAATCGTGGAGACCATTGATGTTGCAATTTGCAAGATTATTATATTACTATGTAAACAGAATTGCTATTCCCAATATGTCAGAGAATTTGCCATCTTGATGTTAAGAAGTGGACGGTTTCATTTGATTTGTGAATACAAGCTTTGGGGAGGGCAGAATTTGAGAAAAAAAAGGATCGGAGTGTCTCCTTGAATCTCATGCATACCAACAACCCCCGACCCATTGCTCATAATTACTGACGTCTCCCTTAGTTTAGTTTGGTACAAGAAACATAGCTTTTGATTGTTATTGGGAATTGAAACATGCCATGAGCGTTAACACACTGAAATCTTGAAAATGTATTGATAGTACAGCATGCCAGGAAATAAAGATTGTTTATGCTTCCATGTTGATTTATTCTCAGCAAAGTCAGACACGCATCTGAATTAAATTCTGAGTGAATTGCAAACCATAAGAAATGGAACTTGGTACATGATTATGGAATGTGAAACATAAATTAGGCTTACCCCTTCAGCATGGCTGACTTTCTGATTAATTTTTTCCCAAAGGATATGCTCGTGAACTTTATATTTATAAGCCAAGATTTAGTTTCAAACTCCCAAGAATACTATAATATTAACACCTAATCTAAGTATTCTTACTTCACTTGATGATATACATTGTAATATAATAAAATCTCTTTCACCCACGCCCATAGAAAAACTTCAAATATATGTAGACAAAGAGGAAATATATAGGGGAAAGAGCATTCCTTACACAACAATTATTGAATGTTTGGACTGACCCAGGTATTCTAAGCTGGATTTGAATGCACAGTCAAAGGCAATGTGACGCCAATGGTAAAGGCTTACATTCACTGGGAAGCGAAGGACCAAGGGACAACCACAGTCCCTGGACTGTGGGACAACTGAACAAAGAAGAGTGAGCTCTGTCTCAAAATATCTCCAGATTTCCTGTGGAAGCACATGTTTGACATGGTCCAGACGCGCACGGTTTGCGCTTCCACTGAAAGATTAGAGATTTTTGGAGACAGCTAGAGCTCATAATGTTAGCTGCAGTAGGACTGAGTCCCGGGCTCGGAGTAAGTCACCTTGACACCTGTCCGTTTCGACCCCAACACTCTCTTGTCGCTAATTGTGCTCACCTCTACCTTGTCATATCTTTCTTGTTTCATGACGTTTTACTGAATATATCGTGCATCTTTCCTGGGAAAAGTGGCTTCTGAACAAACAATTTAGCTGTTTCGATACACAAATGCAGAGCTCAGACACTCCTTACCTTTACGACCAAGCGCAGCGCGCAGACAGCTGTTCGTAGTTTTTGGTGACTTTGATAGACCCGGCCCTAGCCCTGGTGTACAATGCTGTGTGTCCCCAGACTTATACGGACCGGGGAGGCCGTATAAGGCCGGGAACAAACGGCGTCGTACGCTGGGCTAGGACTGCGACCGGCCGTCTGCCAGTTGCGAGCTCGGCCATGCAGTGCCCGCGCCGACAAACTCGGCCAGTGGGAGAGGTCGGCCACTTACATTTTATATATGATTGCGTACATTTTCTCTTCACATTCAATAGTGATGTTATGATGCTATTTGTTGAACATTCAGTAAACAATGAAAAGACGTTCCACTCTGAAAAACACATTGGTCGCCCTAAGGTCCCTCAGCCTTTCAGCAGATCGCGGGTAGGGCGTACGATCGAAAGGTACAAATTGGCAGTATTAAACATTGCTGCGAATCCGTAGCCTTTGCCACTCGGGTAGCTTGGTCCATGGATCTATTTTTTACATCCATGCTTGGTCATTCCCAAAAAGAACATGCCAAGGACTGGCAGGGCTCGTTTTCGCAGCAAGCAGTAACAATGACTTAATCGTTGATCGTTGGATGAATAACGTTTTATGCTATGGTTTTTATGGTAGTAAATCGTAGGTTTTAAGTTTTTTTAATGGAAAGCAAAACACGATGTACCACATACACTGCGCAGCCGATTTCATCGTGTAGTTAGCGTTGAAGCGAGTAACCTCCATGGGGAAGGAAGTTTGCAAACATCGCGCTCTTGAATGACATTGACATCGCTTTCACATTATAATTTTAGCGAGACCTAGAAAATAGAAGAACACTGTAGTCTCATCATATAACCATACTCATACTGGCCGAACTCGCAACTGGTCGACCTCTTTTTTATTCGGCCCGGCCTGGCCCTGCCTCAGAATTACATAGCGGCCGCCGTGGTATGCACAACTGCGGCCGCTGTGTTAACCACACACTGTGCCCTGAATAACGTGCTGTGTGTTCCCGGCGTTATACGGCGTCCCACCGCATACAATGTATCTGTCGAGCCCATTCAGGTGCGTTCCAGACGTTACAAGATTCAACTAAAGTCTTTCAAAGTGCTATTAGCATCGAAAACTCTGAGGACATAATTTCGAGATGATAATGATACAAGTTTCATTCATACCGAAGTCACCGTTCCGAAGTGATCGAGGCGGTCAGGGGCCTAGGGTCGAGTGACTTGTAGAAGCCGCTGCAGCTCACAAGTTACCCGCGACAAAAATGGGGAAAGGTTATAGCTTCATAACAGCCGCATAGTGTCATATAGGAATACAAAGCAGTGGGCACTTACCACTATATCCTCCTCTAACTTGAACGAAAACCAGGAACGTAGTTAGTGTTCGGTAGATGTACCACGTCTCTCCGGGACCGTGGCTGTACAGTCGATCCCGCTGGCTGAAGTTGTTTGCACTAGTTACTCACACATGGCAGACATAACCATCCGAGCTCAGAATATAGTGCGTGCCGTGTTGCGCTTGATTGACACGTTAAAGGTTGCTAGTTTGGTTGCTAGGTTGCTAGATAAAAATAGATGAAACTTTGAAATTATGGTCCGCTACCTCCGCTACCCTTCGCTACCCAAAATCTCATTTGCATAAATGAATCGTGCCTCATTCATGCAATAATTGAACTTGACTCCGATGGGGTCGAGTGAATTTCGACATTTAGCTTTGACTGTGGGTCTCGCTTCTGCAGTGGACAAGGTGCCAGCAGGACACATTCTACCTCTGAACTCGTTACCATAATTTTTTAATTTATAATCCCCAAAGGTTCATTAGAGTTGGAGTTCAACGGCATATTAGCCTACAGCCGCAGTTTATATATGTGTTGTGTTCATCAAATCACATATCTTGCACGAATACGATGAGCTTTTCCACATTACAAAGGCTTCCAAAAACAATTATTTGGCCTTTTCGAGATACCTGTCGAGCAGTAGAATGAAATTTCTCTTTCCGTTCATCAGAAAAATCCCTTTAGGGACGGACCATTAGATCTTGGGAGGGGGGTGGTCAAAAACAGAAAAAAAAAAATTTTCAGAGCAGAAAGTTAGGAAAAAAAAAATCTTCAAACTAGTTTGCAAAATAAAAAAAAAAAATAAGAAGACAAAGGCGTAAAAAAAAATCTGCAAAAGTCTTTAAAATTTTGAATTTTTTTTAGATTTTACCGACAGAAAGCAACTTTCTGTATTTTTTAGTACATCCTCCCGGCACATTTTAATTTTAATTTATACATTTAGAGTGACTGTATCCCTTGTACTGGAAGTTGTGATTATCTTATCTTTTCAGGACTTTTGTATTCTGATCACTTGAAAATTATGAAATTATAGAACCTGTTTTCTACTTGTTTCCTGCGTACAAACCAAGCAGGGACACTAGGTAAAACATTGAAACTATGGTATGGTTGTCAAGACAGAAAGTTGTATTTGCCTTTTAAGATCAAGGTAAACAGATGCAGGCCACATCAGTTTCATTTTTTCACAGCATTTTATTGCAATGAACAAGTAGAAACACGTCAATAATGATAAAACAACATATCAAGTCATTATGTATTATTTTGCTTTTAAAAAGGCATTTTCAATTCAAATTTCTCAAAAACAGCCTCAAAAACAACAGCAACACATGTTTTAACATTCAACAATACACTAGGTAGAATGCCATCTATCCAACAAATCCCAACACAAAAACACACAGAAGGGGTTGAACTTTGAAAGTTTCTCGATAGCAAATACTGAATAAATCTGCATGAATAATCGTTTTTGTGTAGCAAATTTCAAAGAAATTGGACAAGCCCTTTCAGAGAATACAGATTTTTTGACCATGAATGGCATAAATTGCCCTAAAAAGACAAATATTGAAATTTCAACACATCTATAACACATCCAATCAATTTGGACACGCTGCTACAGAGAAATAGATGTTTTGATCAAAAAAGGGCAACAATTGCCCTAAAAACACAATATGCAAATTTAACTATATTATTTAGCTTATTTTAGCTTCTCAGCTTGTCAAAATCAATTGTAATCATGAGATATGCATGATGTTTGGTGTGAATGTAGCCATTTCACCACGTGCACGCAGTAGAAAGGGAAGCCAGGAAACCAAAATAGTCAATTTTCAAAACTATAGGAAGCTACTGAGGAGCAAGAAGACCATGTTTCAGAGGAAGATGTGTAATCCGAAAAAAATGCTCCCAAAGTGCCACCAAATAACACCATTTTTATCTCTATTTTTCAAAAGCTCCAACAGCAGGAGGGGGGACACCCCCCTCCTGACCTCCCCCCGCAAAAATACTCCCCAAGTGCCACCAAATAACACCATTTTAATCTCTATTTTCAAAAGCTCCAACGGCAGGAGGGGGACACCCCCTCCTGACCTCCCCCCGCAAAAATACTCCCCAAGTGCCACCAAATAACACCATTTTAATCTCTATTTTTCAAAAGCTCCAACGGCAGGAGGGGGGACACCCCCTCTTGACCTCCCCCCGCAAAAATACTCCCCAAGTGCCACCAAATAACACCATTGTAATCTCTATTTTTCAAAAGCTCCAACAGCAGCAGGGGGACACCCCCTCCTGACCTCCCCCCGCAAAAATACTCCCCAAGTGCCACCAAATAACACCATTTTAATCTCTATTTTTCAAAAGCTCCAACGGCAGGAGGGGGACACCCCCTCCTGACCTCCCCCCCCCTGCAAAAATACTCCCCAAGTGCCACCAAATAACACCATTTTAATCTCTATTTTTCAAAAGCTCCAACGGCAGGAGGGGGACACCCCCTCCTGACCTCCCCCGTCAAAAATACTCCCCAAGTGCCACCAAATAACACCATTGTAATCTCTATTTTTCAAAAGCTCCAACAGCAGCAGGGGGACACCCCTCTCCTGACCCCCCCCCCGTGACCGCTTGCGTGGCCGCTTGTGGTGCTTGGCACCACATCTTTGCCCTCTTTATCTTCAGACAGCGACGAACTAAAAAAAAATTATAAATCTGAAAATTTACTCTGAAAAAAAAAATTTGCACAGCTAATCTCAATTGGAAAAAAAAAATTTCAGAAATTTACAATAGTAAAAAAAAAATTTTCACAATTTCATTGTGACCACCCCCCCCTCCCAAGGTCTAATGGTCCATCCCTTAGCAAGCATATGTACTAGCATACGGGGAAATATTGACTGACAATCCGCTACCCGCCATTAAAATTCCCACGCACTCGTTCCACTGATACTCAAGACGTCGCACGATCGCCCGCCCGTCGAGAAACAACGCATGAAATGCTCTTTGCAAGAATAGTTTGTTGATTGCTCTTGTACACGTCATGAATTTTAACTCGAGGAAACCTGTCAAAATAACTATAAATCTGTGACGTATACATACGTGACCCCTACCTCCGGGTCGTTTATAGCCCACCACTGTAAACGCTTTTCAAAGCTATAAACGAGGGCAAACCAATGGATAACAACCAGTTGTTATGTCTGGACGATTTCGAAGAACAGGCCCAGAAGATATTACCGATAAGTGTGTTGTCATATTACAGTTCAGGGGCTGATAATGAAGAAACCCTCAGAGAGAACAGAGAAGCTTATCGCAGGTAGTAAGAAATATGACGGCTTGTATTGCGATCCTCGTTGTATATGGTATGACTGACATAACGTAACACCAAGCCATAGCATTCACCTAATGATCATGACCCTTAAGGTTATCATCACAAAATGACGAGTTAGAATGCATACATGGTATTAATTCAGGTCTGGGTGCAGGTCCGAGAAAGAGAATAGGAACAATCTTGGACTAAGGGGTGGACCATTTGAGATCCTGGGGGAGTGTGAAAGATTTTTGAAAAAAAATTCCGGGCAATGAAAAAATCAGCCAAAGATGACTTTACAAAAAATGACGCACTAAGGTGACAGGAAAAGTCCATTAAAGTTACTTTGTGGAACACATTTTAATTTTCAGGACACCATTCGGCGCAAATTTTAGGCTGTATCAGATATACTATGGTTCTTTGGCCAAATGGGCCGGGGAGAGATTATATTTGAGTATAATGTGTCCCTCTTATAGCTGGATCCGAAGAGCATAATCGTGGCAGGTAAATGTAGTAACTTTTTGCTTTCTATAACTTTTACAGTTTGTTGGCTGGTTTCTTCCAACTGAAGTTTGGCATCGCAAAGTAATTTGGGATGTCAACATAAGATAAGATAAGCTTATCACATCTGTGATCGAGGTCAACCGTTGGTCAACAGACATTATTTTAGCACCACTTCAAAAGTGTTTCAACGTTTACAGCTCATGGAAAAGAGAGAACAGGCTATATTGCTTCACAGATTAAATTTTCATTTTCATACATTATTTTAGCACCACGTAATTCATAATAAAGAGAAAACGTAAATAGAACTTAAATTTCAATATTTAATACTACTTTGAATTTTTATGTGTATTGTATAAATAGGCCACCAAAAGGCAAGATCAAAGATGGCTTTTAAAGAGAATGTTTTTGGAATTATTCTATGGTAAATTCAGCTGATCATTTTTGGAATGGTTGTTTTGAGATGTGCAATAGGTACGATATACCTTGGATGCAGATATGTCATCTTTCCTCAGATCATGTGCATTTATTTTATCGATAGAATTACACTCAGTTCCCGAGGCGTAAACATTTGAACATATGTACAAGTATTATGTCCTAAACAGAGTATGATTATCTTATGTACGATATTGAAATCCAAGCCCAGTAAAGGACTCTGTTGATTTGTTGTTGGGGGAAAAACCTATTAAAATGACTGCAAAAAAGTTGCTAGAAATCAGAGAGTGGAAAAAATAATGTACAATGGGTTAGGTAAAAAAATAATGCTACCTCATCAATCTTCCAGACCCCTTCCTCAGGATATCAAATGGTCCACCCCTAACTGTCATCTTTCAATAAAAACTTTTGAATGGTGCAATTAATAACCGACAACATAGATTATTTGCTTCAGTTACTGAAAGCTTAATGACCCCGATCGGTCACTCCCTGACCCCCGAAGTGCAACTATAACAAATTGGCACAGGTCACAAGGCACAGACCTGTGTGACAACTTTAAACTGAAAACTGCGTTAGGTTTTCCCACCATTCCTCCTTCAAGATGAAGGACTGTGGTTTATCCTACCCATATTTTAACTCCAACCTCACGGGAAACGCATTTGGTCCCGCATTGGATATAGATGTACCCTAGACGGTTAAACTACAAAGCACAAACAACGATTTTCCGTTAAGCTTGGAGAGGTGTTGGAGGGTCGATCAAAGGTTCACATATGTTGCCGAATACCTATGTCAAAAGTCAACATTTCTAACAAAAAGACATATGTCAACAATAGCCATTTAGGATCAACAGTTGTGCTACGGTTAAAAGCTTAAGTTAAAAAGTATACATTTTTGAACAATTCCTCTAAGTCGGTATAAAATCTACATGAGACGTGCAAAAGAAGGGTGAAAGCCGGCGTACACATAAATACCTTTCCCATGACAGTGCCCAAAACTGTCACAAAATTGTCTGTGATTAGATCGTTTCCTCTGTTTCGCTGTAGGTCTTCTGAATGTGTTCAACAGGTGAGTGAGTCTTTTAAATTAGTGGCACTATGTTTTCCGACTTGACCGTGACGAGCTGCAATTTATATCTAAACACAACACCGCGTTCTGCGCGATGGTTACATCACTGTTAGATGAACACCATTGTGCCTTCATAGCTGTCTCGACTAGTCCACTTTCACCCTTGAATAGAGAAGACATGACAGTTCAGTATTAAGGTAGTATGCACCTCGAAAGTGAAAGACTTAAATTTTTGCTCAAACTTTCCTTAACGAAACTTTCAGCAATTCTCTTACTAAATAAAGAATAAAAATCGGGAGTCACCATGCTAATTTTGGTACTCAGAGAGAAACAAATAACCCAAGATTTACCGATATTTGTAATTCAAAATGGCCGCCATCACTGTGTTAGCTCTATGGAGAAAAACTAAGGGGGTGAAAAGTTTCCTTACAACAAGAAATTTAAAATGAACCCCCACAAGTGGTATATCAGTAAAGAATTGTAAAAAGTTTGAGAGTCCGAATGTCTGTCCCCGAGGCGCGTTCTACCTTAAGATGACTGCACGCGACAACATCCTTTGCACCATCTTGTCTTCATAACTCTGGTGATGTTTTACCCTGTATTGAAATGGATAAATGGTGAAACTCTGTTTTGTTTTAAAAATCAGCATGTATCTCAAGATGACAGCAACGAAACATTATTGCAGAAAAGTGGTCACTTTTCTAATATTGCAACAAATTTTTAGTTCAAAGTTGTTAACTTTCGCTGACATGCCATAACAATGGGTTTGTGATTTCGAGTGAATTTTCTTTTACTGTTAGGTTAAAGCCTTAGCGAATTTACAGATAGGGGAGGCATACTTCTGGTGTGGAGGATCGCTTGCTTGTAAACGATTGGTTAGTGGGTAGAGGGACTGTGGTTAGAGCATGCTAATTTCCTTTCTGCGGGAGTATAAGAATGGATAGCTATTGTAAGGATTAGGTCAGCAATGTTTTCTCAAGCATTCAGGTCAAGGCCGGGGTCCATGCATCCCGGTTTTGGGTAGTACACTATTTGCATGCTTGAGGGCTGGTCATCAGGTCTTAGGCAGGTTTTTTATCAATGTCAATTCAGATGAAATAGCATATATGGTACTCGCGGTTTTTTGTTTAAATTGAACAGAATTTCTGACAAGATGCATCGACCAGGCTCATTCAGTAGTCTTCGAGCCAAACTATGGTTTAACCTTGTACACAAGTAAATTTCGTCTGTAGTCGGTCTGAGGTGTGGAATCCGTAAGTGAAATGCAAAATTCTTTGCATTACGGTGCCTTGCGAAATATCACATTTTTGAGAAGCGATGGATTAATTTTCTACCTACTTTTCTAAAACGGTGCGGCTGTATTGTTGACATTATTACAAACCACAAAAATGTTCCTCATTATCAAAACACCGCAAGATATAGTCTTAATGTGCTCAAAATGCACGTTATATTTCCAATTTCATAGGTATTGGTTGAAACCCCGGATACTCAGAGATGTATCAGTCATAGACATATCGACCAGTGTCCTCGGAGAGAAAGTAGATGCGCCAATTTGCATATCACCAACTGCCTTCCATTGCATGGCGCATCCGGACGGAGAAATTGCAACCGTCAAAGGTAATTTGTGTGAGCTTGTAAATTGTAGCTTGTAAGTCTACGATTGAGACAGTATAATGCCAATAGCTAATCAGCTTGAGAGTACAGTGCTCGTGCACCATCAATAATGAATAAATTTACTTCAAAGAGTGTAGCTTGACTATCTTTAGTGTGCATTTTATTCGTTCGCACGATTAAGTATGATAACCTTACTTACAACTTCGAATAATGAACGCTTCTATCACTTTGAAACTGCCAGCAAATGCGGATGATTAAAATGAAGTTGATTTCCTTTCTTTAAGAGCCCGTGCATGCATGCGTTGTCAATGGAAATGTCAATATCAAATATATCACAAAAGGGGCGGGATAATCGGCTCAGATTTGCAAGGTGACAAAAGAGAACAGGATTAGTAGGACTTTGAGACTTGAATCCCTGAAATTAAAAAGTCAGAACATACGTCATTTAGCTCAATATGTAAATGTCACCGTCTTCTACGAAATACGTTTATTTTAATATTAAAGTATGAAATTCATGCTCAATTTGGTAATATCACAGATATGAAATTTAAGAGGGTATCAAAAACATGTGAACAGACGATATTGGCTCAATACAATTGATACTATCTGTATTGTTTACGTGTTTATATGTGTGGTAATAGTAAGCAATTGATCCAATCAGATATGGCCAAGGTATGCCTTTTAGATTAACATCTCTGTATAACCCTTTTGACCCCTTCATTCTTATTGCAAGTGAAAGAATTTTGTAAATAAAATGTAAAAGTTAATATATATATATATATATATATATATATATATATATATATATATATATATATATATATATATATATATATATGATATATATGTATGTGTGGGTATGTGTGTGTGTGTGTGTATGTGTGTGCCGCAAAGTTTGCAGCGAGCTTATTTCCGTCTTTTTTTGTTTTTTTTCCTTTCTCTTCCTCATATGATAGCTGCTTCGGACATGAACACACTCATAGCACTGTGTGTATTATCAAATAAGTCACTGGAGGAAGTCGCTGCTGCACGACCAAGTGGGCCAAAATGGCAGAACGTGTATCCTTGGCGTCGTCGTGACGTCATGTCAGATGTTGTAAGGCGGGCAGAGAGGGCAGGATTTAAGGCCGTTATCGTATCGGCTGACATTTCAATAGGCGGTTTCAAGAGGAGGGCTGTGAGGGTGAACGGACAAACCATGTTTCCGGGCGAGCATTTTGGGACGCTCGATAGATAGATACCTGAGCAAGGTATTTTTCCGAGTTCACTTTTTGTTTCGACCCTGATGTGTGAGTAATTCAGTGTATTATCCACAAAAGTGCTTATTCATACGTGATCAAAACTACGCTTTCGTGTCCAGAATTATGAAAATGGTGTGCTTTTGTTGTTACAGATACATTCGGATTAATGTAACATGTAACAAGCACACAATATGGAACAAAACACATGAAGATGAAATTTGCAGTTGTGATGTTCGCCTGTCTTCGTGCTTCCCTTATTATGTCTATACTATCTTTATAGCATATCCCTTGGACAGATCAAACGTCTTCGTTTTTTTGAACTGAATTCTGTGGAACACACTGAACCAGTGCAGTTTCTTCATCACCGGGGTGATGTGATGTCTTTTAATTCGTTTGCGTGCCAAGACGGGCAGCTGAATTCTTGGTCCTCTGTAATAAATTGACGTACAAGTTAACACCATAAGGCATTGTATTGTCCTAAATCAAAATTCGGCATAGAATACATTTGTTAGGTGAGACATTTCAAAATGAATACGGTTGAATGAATAGCTACTCTGACAGGCCTCACTTCAATGCTTTTCTTACTTACACTATATTCAGTAATTCTATTGAATCAACTACCAGCAGATACATGCTTAGTCCAAAGTATCTGCACTTTCAAGACAGAGCTAGGGATCCCCTGTCTTCGAGAGAAAATCATCTTTTACTGTCATTGTTTAGGTAGTACGCTCCTTGATGGTGAAAGACGTCAACGTTGCTAAACTTACCAAAAGGAAACTTTAAACCATTCTCTTTCATAATCAAGAAAAACAATTGGGCATCAACGTTAAACATTTAGAAGTAGAGAAGCAAATTACCCATGGGCACTATTTTCTGACACCCGAAATTCAATATGGTCGCCGTCTTGGTGTTAACTTCATGGGAAAAATTAATTTTCGATTCGCAAAAGTGGGATAGTGATAATTTGGTTTACTCTGAGAGATTTAAAATTGAACCCACATAGGTGCGAGAAACAAAAAAAAGTAATGCAAACATTTGAGAGTCCGAACATCTGTCCCGGAGACGCAGTCTATCTTTAGGCGCCACAAAATATTTTCTTGTTAATAAAAGGAGCTGTACTCATTTATTTATATTATCCTTTTCTCCTTAACCTCAGGCTGTCATTCATATCAATACAGCCTTACAAATTACTTATTTTTTGATCAGTAACTTTGCCATTCATTCTATCAACAAGGGTACCGGCTGTTCGCCCGAAAGAACCCTAGATGAAGTTGTTGACCTTTCAAAAGCAGATGCCAGAATTTCATGGGAGTATGTACGATGGCTCAAAACGATCACAAAGTTACCTATCGTCCTGAAAGGTATAATGACAGTAGAGGACGCTGTACTAGCTGCCGAACATGGCGTGGAGGGAATACTGATATCCAATCATGGAGGCCGGCAATTGGATTGTTCGCAAGCAACGGTAAGCTTCCACATTTCTATTGAGAAAAACTGTTTGAAGTATTGTGTTGAAGAGTACTTGCTTTACCCGTTTAGGTGGTGGGAAATCATTGCTCATTTATCTATTGTGTTGACTGCGTGTCAATTGCATAATTTGATCATTCAGTGGGACTCTGTTTAACCAAAGGGACATTTCCCAGTATATATTTAAGGCAGAATACGCCTCTGGGACAGACATTCGGACTCAAATTTTACAGTATTATCTTAGTCTCTTGTTTGCAGGGGTTCGTTTTGATGCTCGGGGAGTTAGTCAAGTTTTTATCGTCTTATTCCTTCAAATTCCCTATAGAGTTGACAGGGTATCGCGGCCATTTTGTACATGATGTAATTTATTTCTCTGATGCCGAATTTAGCATGGTAACACCTGATTTTTATCTTGATTAAGAAAGGAAATGGTTTTAAGTTTCATTGGCGAAAGTTTTAACAAAAATTCAAGGCTTGCAGTACGGTACCTTAAATTTAATGGACAAGAAAATCTTTGATTTGATTTTGTATTTTCAAATTGGTTTGAGAGACAACAAGTCATGCTTGTTTTTGAGTCCTCACGAACCTCCCTCAAAGTTACCACTTGTCACCAACTGTAACTTCTGTACGGCAACTTTGTACAATAAGAAAGGGAACAGACCACTCAACATTTACCATGTAAAAGCAAATAAGTTGTCGTCCGTCTAGCTCACAATCAGATTAGTTCTCTGGGGCTCATAGTATCAAACATTTGGCTGTGGACAAGAGCTAGCTGTGCCATATTTTCTATTGATTGTCTATTTCATTCTTCCTATTGGTGCGAAAGATCGATGTTCTATCAGATATCACTGATGCAGTTGGAGACAAACTGGAAGTTTACGTAGATGGCGGTATACGAAGTGGTAGTGATGTGCTGAAAGCGTTGGCATTGGGTGCAAGGGCCGTATTCATCGGCAGACCGGTTCTCTATGGGTTAGCCTGTAATGTAAGTTATACCGTTTCAACCTCAAATTAACTGTAGAAGAAAAGACAGCTACCAGTTTATAAAGGTTTGACGACAATTCAGTCGTTATTACATAGGTGATTTCAGTGAAAATCTTCAGTCTCGTGATTCAACATATCACACCATGAAAAAGAACTGCAGTGGAATTTAAGGACCCTCTTCGACGGGAATTGGATGTTTTTGGATTGGACTGAAATCAATACCATCTTTCGTCAGCTATTCTGCAACAAAACCCTTAAAGCTGCAAACAACATTACCGGGACCCAAGCATCACCAATAGGTATCTTTCAGGGGTTGGCCAGCAAATTCTTCCTGCACATCTGTCAAAATAACAGAAGCCCTGCTACTCACTCAAAAATATTAAAAGTGGTGATCTCCCCCACCGCCCCACCATTGCTGAAATCTTTGAATCTTTGAAAATATTTTAGTAAATGGCCACAATGTAGTAAAATGGTTTCAGTCACTTGCCGTATGTTTTGTGCAGGCTAAGCAATGTCCCATATAACCACTTCCAAAAACACTTATTAGAAAGCTGTTAACTTTGAAAGTTCAATTAAAGATAGTGTATATTATCCTAACTAAATCTTATTTTAATATACATCCATCATGGAGTAAATGTATAAGTATAGTTAATTGCACGAGTAGGTGTGCTGTTACAGTTGTAATCACCACACTTATGGTCAGGAACTTGTAAACATCACGAGGCCGAAGGCCGAGTGATGTTTACAAGTTCCTGACCATAAGTGTGGTGATTACAACTGTAACAGCTCACCTACGAGGTGCGATTAACGACTTATACCACGAAAAACAGGCCAATCTTCTCTAAAATTTGAAAATTACCGTCAATAAATCGTCTACTTTTGATTTGAATATCCACAATGGAATGGAGTGAGCCATTGTACGTCGAAAGGTTCACAGAGGTCATTATGCACCTGGCATGTGAGTTTGGGAGAATGACCTATCCCAGACAAGTAGGACAAGGGCTCTGGTCAACTGCAAATCTGCATTTGAATAAGGGCTACAGAGTGGTATAATGCACCTGTGTAGAAGGAAACTGTTTTAGTCTGATTGGTTAGATAAAATTGTTTGCCTTACTCTATCTTGTTGGCTATTGGCTAGCGAGAAGGAATTCAATCTGTTGATGCATGTGATTGCCTCGTGGATGCATCAGGCTTTCAATACCATTTTCGTGTTTTCGACTGGTCAAGATGGACCTTGTCAACTTGTCTGATCTGATGACCCAAGAGACTATCTAGAGTTCCATGGACGGCCATGTAAAAACAACCAAAGTGGATTTTACACGGGCAAACTGCCCTATAAGAGCAGCCGCTACTACGGAGCGCATGAAATCCACGATGTGTTCTTCAACTTATAAAAAAGTACTTGGCGATGATAACACCGGACGGGATTGTACTATCGATGACCCTTGCCAAGGGATAATCAAGTTCTCCTGCCAGAAAATATACGTCTTTACACAAAGCAAATGTGCAAGATGGCTTGGCCAGACTGCCAGCACACTGGATATTCTGGCAAGGTAATTTATTCTTTTACTAAAATATTTATACACAAAACGAATTCTGTAAAGTTATAAAATTAAATTCATTGACCAAAACAATTTGTTGTGTGTGCGGCAGTATCACAGAATTTCTTTCGACTATTCCACAAACGTTACAAAAAGGCTGTACTTGTTTCCATGATATTTGTCACATATGTCTTGTGTTTGATAATTTCAGGTGAATGCGGCAACATCTCTGTACCATCAGGGATTCGATGAGCAGCTTATCAAAGAACAAACAGGTCACAGATCAGATGACGGTTTACGCGCCTCAAATGTATGTCTACTGCACAACAAAAGCATGTGTCGAATATATTACTACCACCTCCATCTAGTGTTAAATCAGAGGAATCTGTAAGTAAACCAGTTTCTCAAGTTACGACAAAACAATGTAACAAAACAGACAAGATTGGTCCAACCCAAGAAGACGCCGAATCTAAAGATGGACAGCCTTCATCAACAAATCATGTTGCTTACATTGAGCATGGTTCAAAGAAAGTTAAAATTGAATTATAAAATGTGATGCTATAACATATCAGTTGAACAAATTGTCTTCATTTTGTTATTGAATGTGTGTGAATGCTTTAGACATCTCGACTTGACCTATTGTTCTCTTGCAAATTAGTAATCAGTCATAGTTTTTTTCATATTTAAATAAGTAATCACTACACTTTTATTGATATGATAATGATTTTCTTTCATTAAAGTGTGGTGATTACTTATTTACATATGAATAAAAGTATGACTGATTACTTATTTTGCATAAGAACAATAGGTGTCAGTCGTGTTTTCAGGGATAAATGGATGGCAAGAACAATAGGTCACATGACCTGGAGTGGTATAATGTATATAAACTATCCAATGTTTTGTGTCATACTAAGCCTCCAATGTATAAGGTAAAGGCTAAGTTGTGTGTCATTGGTGAACACTTCCAAAAAATTTAATTGAAGGCTTTTGAAATATAATGTGCGTCAAGTATATGCATATTTTCAATCATGGGCCCTCGATGTATGAGGTATAGATGAAGCCATGTTTCATAGGTGAACAATTTGCAGATTTTTGATTGACGGCCATTGAGATTGAGTTTTTATATAAATATAGTGCAACAAATGTATTATCCTTCATAGATGTGACCTTGATATAGATGCATTATTAAGTAAATATAAACTGTCTGGTATCATACATTTGTATCACATGGCCGCCGATGGCATTGTCAATGTACAAAGTATAGCCTTATAAGCTATGTCTCATGGGTTAACATGTCCTAAAATTTCATAAGAAGTCTGTTGATAATGAATACAGTTAAACATAGTGTAATAAATGAATAATCCTGAATAAACCTTACTTGGATACAGATTCATCGTGTAGTAAATATAATCTCTATCAAATACCCTATATTTTAGGGCATGTGGCCATCCAATGTGTCATTCATAGGCTAAGCCTCGTCTCATCGGTAAACACTTTATTATTTGAGCGCTATTAAAATTGAAAGTTCGATTAAATATAACGCAATAAGTGTGTTATCCTAAAGTTTTTTCTTCCATTAAGATCTGTTATGTAGGTCTTTTTACCCAACTCATGACCTGAGTTTAATTAATCTAGAATATTCTTGAGGTCAATGTCCTCAAAGGCCTTGAATTCAATTATTCTTGTTTGGAACCTTCTGGCAATTCAATTAGTCGTGTGTTTACTACAAGTTGAGATATTTTTAGTGCAGTAATTAGCATATCAATACAGGTTCTAGATTGTTCTTTTATATAACCACTTTAGTATAAATACCGGGGAAGCACAGTTTTCAGTCAGACATTTTGGATGGTGTCACAGACGTGTTACTTCAAGACTTTGGAAACTCCAGCAGTATCAATTTGAAGATTTTTCGAGACCTTCACTGCCACGCTGGATTTATACTGTGGACTTTGTGCAACTTCAAGCCTACAAGCAAAAGGACTGCTCACTCTGTCTCAGTGTCTGACTCAACTCTAGAGCTTTGTGCCGTCCCAGCTGAGATACGTAGCCTGTAAATGTTTTCAGTTTGTACTCTATCCCTTGACTTAGTGATTAGTTTTATTTTCTGTATTAAATTGTAATTAAAATAAATTCGCTGACTTCACCGGGTTTTTTCTTACGTAACAGATCCATCATGGAATAACAATAACTCAGGTTGTGTCAAGTATCATATAATTATGTAGTTGTTTTTGTTTTGTTTTTTTTTATGGGTCCATGTGTAAGGTACATGCTCTCATAGCTTGCATCTAACATGAGCCACAGTATGCAAACAACCTGCCATTTCCACTCTTTTGGTAAAAGTAGTTGTGAGACAAGCTTGTATAAACTTGCCAAGACATGAAGATAATACGAAGTGTGAAGAAATGTGAGTACTTTCACCTTTGTGAAAGTCATAAAGGATCAGTCACGTGGTTTGGCGGTCATATGCCGCAAACCTATGATATCCATGATAAGAATGTTCAAAATAATTCTCCTCCTAAACGAATGCAACACTTAACTAAAATATTACTCATATCATCATTGTTATGCTGACATGTAAGTCTGCAAAGCTCATTTGGATCAGTCACGTACTTAGGTGGCCACATTGGTTTTTTGCGCAAACCTATGATTACCAAGGAATATTATCTGAAAATCTTCTTCTCTAAAACCAACGCACCATTTGAAACGAAATTTTACTCATATCATTATTAGTACGTGTACATTTAAATTTGTGAAGCGCGCTTAATGGATCAGTGATGTGGTTTGGCAGCCATATTGGTTTGTGCAAAAAACCTATGATAACCATAGAATTACATTCAAACCTCTTCTTATCAAAACCGATGGCACCATTTGAATTTCAAAACATACTCAAATCGTTCATATTATGTGTACTTTCTAGATTGGAAAATGCATAACGATCGATAGCGTGGTTAGACGGTTATAGTGGTTTTTCAAAAAACGTACAATAACCATGAGATAATATTCAGAATTCTTCTAACTCAGGACCAACAAACAATTTGAGCTCAGTGTTTGCACATAGGATAAGTTTGCGAAAGGTGTGCTAGTGAGTGACATGGTTTGGTAGCCATATTGCCATTAAAGAAGAAACGTAAAATAGCCAGAAATAACTAATTATTATAATATTAAAAATCATCTTCATCAGAAACAACAAGCCATTTCAGCTGAAGAGAAGGTATCAAACCTTTTGCCAATTTTTTTAGATTACCTTTAATGACTTTGTCCTACTTTTACATATCTCAAAAACTACACGAGCTACAAGTTTGATTTTTCTCGGATATTTACAAGTTGAGCAAAATTCTTTTCTCCAAGATTTGGAATGAGCTTAAATGGCTTTTGACCAACTTTCTTGTACCACAGCAACTACAAGAGCTACGAGTTTAGTGTCCTAAGTTGACCAGTGTACAAAAATTCTTTTTCAAGGATACGAGGGTGATCTTGATAACATTTGACCTACATCACATGTCTCAGGAACGAAAAGGGCAACAGGTCTGACTAAAATGACATCTTGTCTGATGTTGCTGATACTATTATAGCAAAAATGACAGGTTCTTTGGCCCCATTAACGCAGCTTGTAGCTTCAATTTTGCCTTTTTGGTTTTGATTTTAGTTTCGATAGCATTTCTTGAAATGAATAAGTGATAGGAAGACATGCAGGATGATCAAAAGCTTGTAAATTGTAACCTAATAAGGTAACAAAATTTCACGGTGACATTTAATTTCTGCATGTGAATACTGGTAACTATATGGTCTCCTGTAGAAAGTAACATTGCAGATCAACATATTGTCAACATCTATGAATGATGGTTGATCTAAATAAAAATAATTTAATAATTGATATATATTCTGCGTAAATGTAGATGGACACACAGATTAATTTGAAACACATGATTGCTGTACTTTTCTTAACTTATAAAATGGGAACGTAGAGTGTTGAGTTATTATTACATATTCGTACTGGGGTTTTACAATGAAATAATAACAATAAAACATTAATGTTTATTAGTATGTTTAATATTAACCATGTGAGCTTGCCTTTTTCTGCGGCCCCTGTTCATGATAAGTTTTGGCGATTTTGGCAAATATTCCTGTAAACCAAAAACGTGCATGCATTTTGCGTCCCCTGAGTTAGATGGTAGGTCTCTTCTGATTCCTTTAATATATATCTTGGAATAAATGAATTGACATTTCTTTTCATTTTCACCATATTTGACTGCAATACATCAACTAGTCCATGCAACAAGGAAGAATGCACACAAGTTAGTATATTATCAGATGAAACATTTCAAGGAGGTATGCGGGCGAATTCAATTATAATTAAGTGGTTTATGAGATGATATTTTGATCTCAATGGAATTGTAAGCAGGCATCAGGTTCTATCATCGAAACAATGGTAAAAGGAAAGCAACGACATAATAACATTTGAAATAAACATTTTAACTGCTTTAAAATTAAGATAAAATGAATTTATAACATTCACAATATTAAGAAGTGACATAATGCAAAGTCATATGTTTCGTTTATCTTATGGTCAATGTGAGCAAGGACCACATACAATTGTTCAGAAAATGGACAATTGAGAACCATGATACCCTGAAAGTGAAATGAAAATTTAAAACCATTTAAGTAAAAAGGTTTATGTTGATTATTGTGTAAGGTGGAGATAGGTTGCTTCTGACAAAAGTCCATCCTTTTCTCGACCCTAAGATCAGGAACCCTGAAATCGCAAATAAAAGAACCAATGTTTCCGTGAAACGACTCATATTGATTTGTGTATGGATGTGATAAAATAGTTGTTTGTGATGCAAAACCATCATTTTGTCAATCTTGCGGCCAATGTAGGCAAGAACTTAAAAAGGGCCTATAAAATGGACCTCTTAGAACCTAGGTAACCCGAAATTATAAAATAAAAAATACAAAATAATATTTCAGTGAAACGGTTTATATTGATTTGTGTCTTGTTTTGGCCAAGTATTCGTCTGTGCTGAAAATCAACATTTTAGTCGACCTTGAGGTCAATGTAGACAAGAGCCACATGAAATGGCGAATAAAATGTACCTCTGGACGAGCTTGCAGATGTGAGATTATAAAGCCGTTGGCTAAAGCCTGTACATAAGCACCATGGCAGCCAGACATTGGAAATAGAAATATAAAACAATGTTTCATTGAAACGGTTCATATTGATTTGTATATGGTATATGGTATGGTAACAAACTAGTTGTTTGTGATGGAATCCATCATTTTGTCAACCTTTAGGTCAATGTAGACAAGAACCATGCGTAATGGCCAATAAAATTGATCCCTTAAAACCATGGTAGCCATATATTGGAAATAAAAATATAAGACAATATTTCAGTGAAACCGTTCATATTGATTTGTTTACTGTTGTAACAAACTAGTTGTTTGTGATGAAAATCATTCTTTTACTCGACCTTTAGGTCACTGTAGGCACGAACCACATGTAATTGTCTGTAAAATGGCTCTGACAACAATGTTTCAGTGAAACGGTCCATATTGATTTATACATGGTTGTGCAAACTAAATGTAGTTGTAACCATGTGTATACAATGTCCCATAAAATGTACCTCTGAGAACCATGGTAACAAGAAATTGGAAATAAAATATGAAACAATTTTTCCGTTCATGTTTATTTTTGAGAGACTCAGTGTTTCGTTGTGACAAAGTTGTTTGTGGTGAAAAACATCATTTTTGTCGACCTTGAGGGCTATGTAGGCAGAAACTACGTGTGATGGCCCATTAAACGTACACTTAAATTTCGGTTGTGATTAAGTAGTTTTTTGTGATAAAAAATAATCTTATTAGTTGACCTTTAGGTTAATGTTGGTAAGTACGAGAAACGTGATTCATATTGTGTGTGATTCCAATCAGCAACGTCGTTCATGTGGTTGTAGCGACGAGCAGAAGATTCAACTGTTATTGTTGGCCCGGTTTGCACAGCTGCTGCTGTTCGTGGTCAGCAACATGTCTTCATCATCACTGCCCGGCGTCCGTAGTTTGTTCAGCGATGTCGACCACTACGTGTTCAGCGATGTCGACCACTACGTTGCCTGTAGACGGAAGTTTCTGCTCCGCGTGAAATGGGTGTCCGACCGCATGCCCCGTTGGTGGTGCCTGTGTTTTCCCATTGTTTCTGGATGCCATGATGACCTCGAAAAAATGCAGTGGGGCTGCTCTCAGTTCTCCAGAAGATGCTTCTCCGTTTTGTGTTTTAAGCATCGGCACTGGAGAAATAAACGGATGATGATTGGTCACCTGAAGGAAACATTTCCTCGCATTCGCTGTACCGTGGTCGAGCCGTGCGTCAACGAGATCCGGAAATACCAAAAGTACGTTGTTGAAAACAAGAATGAGTTCAAAGACGTTCAGTTCGAATGGTTTGAAGCATTCATACAGAGTAGGATAGAAGATATCAACGGAAAGATAAAACAGTTTAACTTCATCGAGGCAGTGGAGGCTGTATACTACCTGTCTAACCACGAGGGCGCCCTCGAAGAGATGTACGACAGTTTGGCACCTGGTGGGTTACTGCTTTTTATCGTTGCCGCCAACAATGGAGGATACCACAATCTTTGGAAACAGCACGGCGATATCCTGGGCGACCACCGAATGAACTTAATCACTTCAGCCGATGTCGAAGACGCGTTTAAGAAGAAGGGTATCCCTTTTTCTACCGTTCCAGAACCTAACGGTAGCAGAGTCGATATTTCGGAAGTGTTCGACGAAAACTCAGACATTGGAAATCGCATCCTAGACTTTTTGACTCACTGTTTTCATTTCCGTAAATCAGTTCCCCGGCATATTCAGGACAACATGATGTATGTCTTGAAGAGCAAGCAATGTTCTGAAATAATTGATGACCGTGTCTTATTTAATGACAGCTTTGAGGCCATCATCGTACAGAAGGCGTTCTCACATTGATGTGTTCATGTTTATATTCACAAATTGTATAACTGTGACTTCAAAATGCAAATTCTGGGTTTTTTTCAGAAAAATGGCATCAAGTCTCGTACGTCTAACGCCACTTTGATATCACAATAATTCGATGATCAATGATCATTTTGAAACTCGTTTTACAGAGCCTATGTAGGATAACCCAAAATTTCACAGTTTCATAGTATCTAAGACAAACTCGACATGAAAGAGTTAACTTGAGCAAAAGAGGACTAGCCACCCTGAAAAAGTTTCAGAGAAGGTTACCGAATAGCAAAAATGTAAGATCAAAAGAGGAATTCTATCAATTTTAGAACAGCGATGACTATTGTCATGAACGAGGTTCTGAATTTCCATACCAGCGCATTTTCTGCCAACAGCAGTTTTCTAGATGATTCCGAACATATATCAGTAAGAGTGCTCCGAACAAAGCAAAAATGCCATGAAGGTATTTAATCCTGTTCTGCCTCGATTATTCGTAATTTGCCCTATAATTTGAATGAAAAGAATTTTCACATGTTGTTTTCTAAGCTGTATCACTGTAAAGTATAATTGTCCGTATTGTATTCACTTCACATTTTCACGAAATAAGGATAAATAATTTGTAAAATTTAATGAATAAATAAGAGTAATGATAAACATCTAATTCACAGTTGAGCATGTTATGTCTTACTCGAAATGAATGTGGCTTTATATAATAATATTCGCGTCTTTAGACATTACAACCATGTATATCTTCCGGTAAGTCTATCATATCTCATACTGGGCATATACTAAGCAGTCACATAAGACATTTCTTTCGTAACTTTGGCGGTGAGGATACGAAAGGGTTTAAATGGAGAGACTACTCTCAAATTAACGAAACGCCCTTTTCATGGCTGCTTATAAAGTCGACGGGAATTGTTAAATATCAAACTTTCGGTTCTCTCAATGTAATTTATTACGACATTCAAGACAGCAGTCCAAAGAATGTAACGGAATTGAACCTGTCGTTTGTGTACAATCACTTTTATTCGCATGTAGCGTTGAAAGTTAAGGAATTATTTGTTATAATTTATTTCCCCTCTTAAGTTTCCAAGCATATTGTACACCTATAGAGCTCAACTCGAAAATCATTTCACCTCAACGGAGGCTTTAAGGAATTATTACAGTTTAAAACAGGTTATATGACCAATCAAAATTTGCTCTGTCAGGTGCACTACTTCTCATAGTCAGAGATCACCCTTGCAAGTTTGATAAGCTTATATGCTACGGTTTTCTCATATCTAGCTTAACAAAGAATTTACGAAAGAAACGGCTAGTAACACTAGGGACCAAAGGCTGGGCGCTTTGGTCGCTAAATAAATGTCCCTTAAAATCCAGTATAGTGCTGAATAGATTGACTGCGAATAAGTTTATGATTTATGCAGCGAACAAAATCAGTAACGTATCATTGTAAATAGAAGAGGACGACACTTTTACACACATTTTTTCATAAGGCCAGCTAATTTTTTCTTTGCGAAAAAGGATAGTATTCAGTAGAGATATGTGTAACATTTTTGGCGGTCGTTTTCGCTATTGAAACGCTCTCTAAGCCACTTAAGGCAAAGCCGGTGTTTATAGAAAGACCGAAACTAAAGAAGACACTCGAAGCAAAGTGTCATTACAGAAAATCAGGGTCCGGCGAAATTGGCGTTATACGTATGCGTAAGGCTTTTGTAGTGCTGAATTGCGAACACAAGTGTTGTCCCACAGTGTGACAATCGTCTGATAACTTTTACAATGAATTAAGAACGGGCATTACTAGTCCAGTATAACCTCTGCAGACAGCAGGGCAAACTCAAAAGATTTGTGTCTCAATCCGTAGTTGGGAGTTCCACAGAATAAGTATTTCGATGAGATCAGATCACAAAACACTCCTTTTGGGGGCCCTGTGTCAGAAAATTAATTGCACTAATGGCGCGCCACACCCATTCCAGGATGGAACTCACTGTTAAAGGTCATACTACCTTGGCAGTCTTACAGCAGCTTTAAAATATATAAGATTTCTTTTCTCATCCACAGGGAGAAGAGGGTGTAAAAGCTGTACTCCGAATTCTGCGAGAAGAGTTTATCCGAGCAATGGCATTAACGGGTATGTGAAGTGCATTAGCTATCGTAAAAAAAAAAGGACAAAGCACCATTGCTCAATCTGTCAATGTTGTTCGTTTTTCAAAGTAACGTCCATTGCTATCAAATGCGCTCTGTTCCCCGGTAAGATTTGTATATTCCAAAGTCAGCTGTGAGTATGGGCCAGCTGGGTTTTCGTAACCGTGTAACTAACTCTAAAATTCATTGCCAAATGGTTTGATATATGCCTTGAATACTATAAAGAATTTATCAGACAAAACACACGCCTGTTATCGGGTTGGTTTATTCCTATGTAATTATTGTTGCCTCACATGTGACGAAGTGGCTGATTTTAATGTATCGAGCTCGGATGAAAATGACTCCTTGAGTAACTCGGGCGCTCGTTAAAAGTGAAAGTCGATAATTAATTAATTAAATAAATTAATGCTTTCAAATAAGGGCTACCTATAATGATTATCACTCCTATTCAATGTGAATTAGACATTTCAGAAAGGCGGTGTATACTGGTTTAAAGGTACACATGGTATCCAATCTTTTAAATTGCCTCACAACGGGGATGCAACACGGTGTATTTTATCAATTTATAGTTTTAATGCTCGTAGACTGCTTCTCGACATTGAGCAAAGTTACCACATTTAATATGTTGTTCATAACAATATCATGTACAGTTTGTTTGTTGAAGTATGTACCCTCGTGTAACTATCCAATTATTCTGCAAGTCAGTATTAAAGGGATGCACATTTCGTCCAAGTTTCGAATTTGACTCGAGTATCCTTGTTTCATGTTCGCGTGTATGTCAGCAGAGTAGCCACAATTAGCAGTGTTGTGTTCTTATGACAGAGCTATCACAATGAGGTTTGACTGAAACAGTTGAACCAACCGTCGATATACAGGATGGCCGCTATACCGCACAGACAACATTATAGCTTTACAGGTTAAGAAACCTAGTCACTGCAAACTGGTTATGGGAACGCCGTTATGGCACAATACACACCAAATCCTGAGATAATAAGAACGTTATGCACAGATTGTGAGCAGCCGTGCGTTACCTTTTAGCTTACCTATCGTGTTTTTGTCGTTTAATTGCAGGTTGTAGCCGACTGAGTGATATCTCCAGGTCTCTTTTAGTCAGCAGGAGTGATCTACTATCGAAGCTATGAAATTTGAAGTCAGATCACGAAGTTATCTCCTTCTACAAGTAATGTGATACAGGATCAGTATATAAGAGGTTAATAAACAATAGTGCTTTCGGTTATTATGTTGGGTGTGCCGGGAGCAATACCTTGACAGTCATTGTTTGCAAACCTGCCCTTTGGGGAGGATCATATTTGCAAACTTACGGCAGAGACACACCTTATATTTAACAAAGTTCCAATTAATGCAAATTTTCAATTTGTTTTCCACTGAATGTAAATGATCGTATGCAGGCAATTGTAATAGTCGTCCCAAAGTACATAAATTACATCTCGTAGCTCTAATATATAGATATGTTCAATGAAAATGGCACAGTAACAAATACATGCATTGTATGTGTATATCTGTATATATTGAAATTTTGTTAGTTCACTATGTATGGCCGTCTATGGAGAAAGCTAATAAAAATGTATTTTCCAATACAATATCTCTGCATTTGTATACGCTTGCTTAAATATGAATATACTCGGCTACATATGGGTGGTTAGAAGTTGATGCATGTACAGCAGATATGTCACTGGAATTTCACCCCAAAATGTCACTTCCACAACACATTTGAGTGCAAGGGGTATACATATATTTATACAGAGTGTGTGCCCTACATGGGCTAGGTAGCATTCACAAATACTGGTTAGGTGGCTCGAGGAATTCGGGGGGGGGGGGATTTAAAAATTCTGTGTGTAATGGAGGTGGACTTGAAACTTTTGCTCTGCGTGTAAGCAGGGGACTTGAAAATATTTTTGTTTCCTATTTTTTTCTTGTTCAGATTCCATATTAAGGCATATAATTCAATGAAAAATTAATGTCATCCCATGATTTTAATGTTATTAATAATTAAACAAAATTTAGACCTATTTCGTCGCGTGTCATAACTTTAATTCAAAACATTTAAAAGTGTATAAATGCCTTGATTTTTCGTATTACAAAAACAACAAGAAGGCCTTGTTAGGCAGACGTTGGATTTATTTATATTTTTTTTCAATATTTCTATGCAATGTATCAAAAAGAGTTTCTTGCTGTTTACTTACAGCATGTTTAAACACACAATATTTAGTTTGTCCAAAAAAGGCCTGTAAATGTAAACACTATTAGCGATAATTGAATTAGAGTTCAAAGTGAAAGTCATTCGTCAATATGATTAATGCACAGTACACATACGCAGGATTTGATGGCAAGCTCAAGAACGCAGTTGTATAAACCTAACAAAAATATTCAATTTGTCTAAATTATCACAGTGATTACAGCTACTGCCTACGGACAGTGTCATTGTCAATGCATACAAGCAGTGACTGAGATAGCTCTAGTTTTGTAGTTGAAGAAAGGTTTGGGTCATACGACGCTCATGACAGTGAAACATACTTGTACACAAGATCAGGCCAGAGAGCAACACCTGGAAGTCCAGGCGACTTACAGTTACCAATACACAATGGCCAAAAGGGGCAATAGTGTATCACTGTTCACAAAATAGTGTTGACTATGGTACACAAAAACAGTGCATCTCCTTGAATGTAATGGTACAGTTTAATTCTATTCCGACATGTCTATCTGTGAGTTTACAATGAATACATTCTATAGAGTGCAGCAAAGACGTGAGTAATCAGTAGGTATAATAACGATCTTGATTTTTTCAACATTGTATTGTGTATCAACATCATTTTTTGTAGTTCATTTTTTAAATCATGTAGCAATGCTTTAACTTCTTTACACAGCCTGAGTATTAATATGCAGCCATCTTATGGTATATTGACACTTCAATGTATATGAAAGGTAACTGACAGCAAAATAAGTGCAGTACGTAACACACATGTTGATTATGTTAATAGGCTGAAAACTGAATATTTCAACATGATAAGATGTAAAACAAGATATAGGAGTTATTACAAACATCAAAAATACTGAAAAGTCGAAATTTCATGTCTGTAATATTGTTTGTATGATCAAGGAAATGTAGCTTATGTTAGACTTTTGCATTATGAATTTTTGATTTCTGGTATATTAGAATAATCAAATATTAGAGAAAAAAAGATTGCGTCACCATGCTTGATTTCTCCAAACGTATGATGAAGGTCACTGTTTTTCACGAAAATCACTTGAAATCAATAAGCTTGTATAAAACCATTCATTTCAAGTTCAAATTATCACATTCTCATTGTACAATTAACACCAAATGTTTGAACAGTAAAGATTCTAATGTAAATAAAAAACATTTGTGAATAAATGAAATTTTTTATTTCACTAAATTTTTCATTCTTACACCCAACATTTCAGCGATTAAAATTTTATTTGATGGAATATTTCAGTCTTATATTGTCAACGATGACTTTTTGTAAAAGTTTTACAAGTAGCACCTAGGAAATATAGGCCCTATGTCTTGTACTTGTTTAAAATATTTCTTTGACAGGTCATCATGCTCAGTTTTTTGATTATTTGGCATAATGTAGCCAGGAGTTCACATTTTGCATACCCTCTCATGATCGTCATTTTGGGTGCTCTTCAGTGGGTTCAATTGACCCGACCAGGTTTTGATTAACTCAAGTTGGCAAACACTGATAAATCCAAAAGATCCACTGATGCATTTACAAATTAATCAGTTTAAGAACTTGTTTAGGAATATGACTCTACAGAGTGTCGAAAACATTTCTATAACATATTTTTGTTTACGCCGAAACAAGGAAGTATCGAACATCACTGGGGGACTTGATAAATTTTGATCATATTGATGGGGCGATTCGAATTTGTTTGAGTGTATTGAGGGGATCTGAAAAAATAAGATTTCAATCGCGATTCCTCCAGCCCCCCTCACTATTATTTGTGAACGCAGCCTTAATTATAAAGAGCAGTACATAGGGTAACAGTAAGACCTATTTAGTCGTAAACATGAAGAACAGGGTCAAATTGCCAAGGAACAGCAGGAGATAGTGGTACAAACAAAGGGGTATAAACATGGGGTGAACATTGAAGGCTATGGGATGAAGAGGTTCTTGTAGGTCATACATGTAATTAAAGCTTTCAGACTTGGAATGGGGGAGTCATGTTTTACATGGTAGAACACCCCTGATTCCCCCGGCCTACGCCAGCGTACTAACTCAAAGTTCCTTAACTGTACGTTCTCCTCTTATGACATGTACGTCATCATGGGGCTACCATATGGCAACAGTGTTATCGAAAATGGGTTAGTTCACAAAACTCGACATCAAGTTAATAAAGAAAAATTTGATATGCACTTTGAAGTTTTGATCCATTTTAGCCGTGGTTATCAGGGTCACGCTGGTCCCACATTTGCTTATATCAGGTATATGCATGGCGACTAGTTACATACCTACCCTGCACGATACCTTGGCAATAGTACTATTTATGTAAAAATACACAAAACGCATTCTCATACAAATATGCCCCTGCCACATTTCGTTATCAAGTTTTCATCGTTGTTGATATGCTGACAATCAATCATATATTAAAGCTATATAGATAGAGATAAACATCTGACGTAAATGCACAGCTGGCGAGTGCTCTTGAATGTCATAGCGACCTTGTGTCACCGTCACAAAGTCGCTTGAAAATTCATTAGGTACGTTTGAGTTTCGGGAGTGTAAAAACGCACGTACCGAAGTAAGGACATCTTGTAGACCCTCGCATACACCCATGCGTTATTACCGGTAGCACTACAAGGGTTAGGCGGGATGCCATGTGCTAAGCATTTGAGTGCTTAACTCTTCAAAAGATACAGCAAGTTGACTGCTTTTCGTTAAAATAACCAATTAAAAGACCTTCAGTGTGTATTGTTATCTGGTTCTTCTTGACGCATATATGGTGATTTGAAACGATTTGACTGTATCGACAATAAACAGTGGCCACATGACCACGTTAACCAAAAGCGAGCGGGCAGAGTTCACAGCCGGGGGGTGGTCTTGATGAGAAAGAACGCGCCGAGCATGAAAAGACTAGGTTGTGAAGTTGTGGCAGAAGCTTGGAACAGTTTCCCTGATCTAGAATGGACGTCCATACAATTTGAATGAAACTGCTTCACTTATAGAAAACAACATTTAATATGCGGCATAACTTTGATCGCCTTTTAGAAAGCTGTGTTCATGCCGTCACTGCATTTCATAAAGGTGCATTTTATAAAGGTGCAGCAGAGACGCTGAACAATCCGAATTGACTTGCATAAATTACTTACCGGTACTTTAAAATCAAGGCATATTGCTCGGCCGACTATATGAAGGGATTGCTTATTTATTTATTTATTTATGTATTGATTTTATTTATTTATTTATTTATTTGTTGTTTCTTGTAAACAGTATATATTTATACTTGTCCTAAGGAGAATAGGTCATCAAAATCCTGGTTAAATAATCAGCGAACAGCCTTAATGACTTTTCTCTGAAACAACAGGGGTCCTGCAATCTTTAAAGGTGAGGTGGTTGCAGAATATCCAATAACCAATAATCCAAAAATGTCCTTAAAAGCCCTGACCCCTCACACCCACCATAACTTTTGCTCGTTCCCCTAAAATAGAAAATGGCGACAGCTGGGAAGTTACTTTGTCTTGACGATTACGAAGCACAGGCGAGGGAGCTATTGCCTCTTCGGGCCTGGGTGTTGATCAGTGCTGGAGCTGACGATGAAGTCACAGTGAACGAGAATAGGAGAGCTTTTCAAAGGTAGGAGTCTAGCACTTATGGAATGCTGCTTTTGAAACGTACATGCATGAAAGTCTGTTGAGTGGTCGCACTGAGAATCGAAGGTCAGGGGGCACAAAAGGGTTACTTTAAAGGGTCAATGACAAAATCGAGGTCAAGAAAATAGGATATCCGAGGTAAAAGTTTGAAATGTTGTATGGGTCCAGTCCCCCACCCCCTTGCAGTATGAAAAACCAAAAAAATAAACCACTTCACCTTCATCCCACCATTTAACGGTTGTGTTCATAAACAATGGGAAGGAGGACCGGGAACTTTGAGGAAAGGTCCCTTTTATCAGATCAGCTCTCTCATATCGGGTAAAATATTGAAACACTCCTGTTGACATGGTGGAAACTTCCAGTTGTTTTGCCAAACCACTTCAATATGATTCTATGTCGAGAAAAGTTAACACTGAGAAAAACTAAAACTAACACATGTTACAAACTTAAGGTCATTCATTTTGACATGTCACCAATATCTCAACCTTGCGACCTCTCGCTGACTACATCCCGATGGCAGATAGTAAACTATAAATTTACCTGACATACATGCACGTACACAGATATACATATTTACATACGTAAATGCATGCATCTGAATGCATACATTTAAAGGTATACAGTCACCTGTAATCTAAATATGCCCATATATGGTCAAAGGGGCGTTCCTTGATATCAAAATGCCCATGTGAGGGCGCTATTTTTAAAAAGCGGCCACCCGCTTAAATATGTGATTGGTTAGATTTTCTCTTTCCATGGTAACTGTAGCAAAATTGGAACAGGTGACAGTATACCTTTAATATCATAAGGTTATTCTGAATGCATTCATTTCAGTATTCTCGTGATCTTTATTATTATACATCTTACATTCGTGACTGGGGCATCAAATGGCCAAGTACCGACCGTTGTTGTACAATGTCAACGGTTTTTCTTCCGATTTATACCACAAGTTTAGTGTAGAATGCTATCTTGGACGTCGAAGCGCTTCTGGATAGTCTGTGGCACTACATGTAGAGGACGCGAGGCGTATTCTGGCACTCGTCCAATGGGTCCCTTGAAACCGTTCAAAAATGGATAGCGATGTTACGTTGCCAAGGCAGACAACTGTTGCTGAAACAGAGACGTCTCATTTACTACTGAGGATTTGAGAGTTATTAATGACAACACCACCCAAATCCAAAGAGAATTAATTATGATTCTAAAAGATAAATAAATACATTGTGAGTTCATGTTTGATTGTGTGTTTATTTATTGTTTGTTTTCTTTGTTTGTGTGTTTTTGTTCCTTTGTTTGTATATTGTATAATCTGTATGATTCACAGATACTGGCTCAAACCACGGGTACTGAGAGATGTTTCCGTACGAGACATGTCAACAACTGTCCTTGGGGAGAAAATAGATGCACCAATTTGCCTATCACCGTCAATTCTCCACGGAACAGCACATCCTGATGCAGAGATTGCTACGTGTAAAGGTAAGCAGTGCCAGCGGGAGCGGTAAGTCGACAGGTTTTTCTGTTACCTTGGGTATTTTATAATTTTTAACACTTATGAGCCCCTTCACTGAATACTTACAACTATAAACGAATCTCGATGGCATCGCAAGTTTTCTTTGCAATTTTAAAATGTCCACCACAGGTCGAAGTCTGGTGCACGATACCAGAAGAAAGTTTCGGTTTGGCAGAGCACGAACACAAAATATTCCAAGCTGTTTCAGGCGGCTGCTTAATTGACAGTTCTCCTTCGGTGTCGCTTTTTTACAGCTGCAGCAGAAATGAGCACTGCCATGATAATGGGTGCTTTCTCCGGTAAATCTTTAGAGGAAATCGCCGCCGTTCGACCAAAGTCAATCAAATGGCAGAACGTTTACACCTGGCGTGATCGTGAGGTCACAAAGGATATGATAGCACGAGCTGAGAGGGCAGGCTTCAAAGCGATTGTTATCAGTGTTGACGTTCCTGTCCTGGGTATGAAGAGAAGGCCTACAAAACTTGGCGGACAGGCCATGATGCGTACTCTACAGAAATTTGGAAATCTTGATAAGTATATCGGAAAGGTATCGACAATGCTCAGATCAGTCGTGTAAATGACTTAGTTATCAGCATCAATTTAGAACTGCAGGAAAAAATGCAAAAGTGAATCACTCATGAAAATGCACTTAATGCTTTCGTCGATAGATCTACGTCAAACAAATCTATTGCAAGGTCTTTGAACACGTTTCTGTCTGCTAGAATTTGTGCTGCCACAGCAGTTCCACAAATTTTGGTATGGCCATCTTTTGCTGATACAAATTCTCAAGTAATTAATTGTTATTCCAATAATGCTCATTTATTATCATAGTTGAAAAACAGTTGCTCAAAATGTTTTATTTTACCTGGCAATGCACAGAATATCACTGAGCCAGTCAAACCGAACAAAAATGGTTGTTGCGAAGGTCTATGACATATATAATTAGATAGATAGATAGATAGATAGATAGATAGATAGATAGATAGATAGATAGATAGATAGATAGATAGATAGATAGATAGATAGATAGATAGATAGATAGATAGATAGATAGATAGATAGATAGATAGATAGATAGATAGATAGATAGATAGATAGATAGATAGATAGATAGATATGCCTAGTTTGAAACAGCGCAGGATCAATCAAGTAGTGGTGTTCTCACTATAATGTGTAGGTGTTATGTAACATGTAACATGTAAAATTCATGTAACAGTACTGTACGAATGTCACTTTCTAATATTTACAGGTTTGGCTTTTTCACTGTGTACATTTATTGAATGATAGTTCAGTGTTAAATATATACATTACGGAAAGTACCAAAGCACATATTGCCAAGCTAAAAATATATTGAAACCTTCGACGGTCACGACCAGACACTGTGTCCCATATCAGTTTTGTTTCCTCTGTCAAAAGGACCTGGGCATCGGAGAAGACGTTCCGCCTGAACTTGCAACGCCTTGCCTTACCTCGACCTGGAAAGACATAGCATGGGTCAGACTGTGACAAGATTGCCGGTCATCCTAAAGGGTATCATGACTGTAGAGGACGCTCTACTGGCTGCAGAACACAAGGTTCAAGGAATAGTCGTATCCAACCACGGTGGCAGACAATTAGATGGTGTACCGGCGTCGGTAAAATCAATATAACGTGAACTTCACAATCAAACAGCTATTGAAAATTGAGTTGCGAACGTCATCACGACACAATTGGGAGTGTTTTTATGGTTATCCTGTTCTACGTGTTTGTATCATGCATTCTTCTCCTCTGAATAGACATGAGGCGTTCTTCGAACTGCAGTTCCGTTGATGGAGGTTGCAAATCTAAATCGTCTTTTTATTTCCTTTGAACTATTCTATACAAACCAAGTTAGAAACACCATTATATCCCGCATCTTTCTTTCTGGTCGAGCTAGAACGTGGAAGTCGTTTTCCAGCTCTGTAGAAACCCCGAATTACAGTGGGACTCCTTCCGCTATTCCATCGTCCGGTCCACACTGCTTGGTCATGTCAACGTTTCGAGGGGGTCTCTGCCCTATGAAACGCCCTTGTCTAGCGAAGTTGCCCCTTTGCATTGCTTTTTGAATCAAGGGAGCCGGAAATCGACGAGATTATATGCTACTCGCTTCCCTAAGATGATAAATTTTGCAGATTGATGTGTTATCAGACATCGTTGATGCAGTCGGAGACAAACTGGAAGTATACGTAGACAGTGGTATAAGAACTGGTACTGACGTTTTGAAAGCTTTGGCACTGGGTGCAAGGGCTGTTTTCATCGGTAGACCTGTTCTCTATGGCCTGGCATGTAATGTAAGTATTTCTATTCTAAACTAAATCATTTAGGGGTAGCTTTAAAAAGTAGCTTAAAATAATAGCTTAATATATTCAATGGTTGACAGTACCATAATATTTGAATACTAGTATTGTGCTCGACATATCTCCTGTATGATAGGCTAAAAATTCATTATGGAGAAAAATTGTTCAAACACTGTAAATAATTCTTTCTTATCTTATTTATAATCCAAATTCAAGCACAGCATGTTTGAAGTCGACTAATTCAATCCGAAGTCACCGATCTCTCCTTAATCGTAGCAGTCATAGTCCTGCGAAAAACACAGTCCTTCAGTCCGTTAAGAAAAGCATGCGTGTTAGTGACGGTGGTGTTAGGGGCGTTCAGGTCCCTTTTATCACAAGACAGCGTAATAGGTTAAACCTGGAATTCGAATGGATCACGGTACAACAAACCCACATGCGCAAACGCGCATAGAAGTGCGTGTATTTTCATACGTGATTGCACACATGTGGGTTGGTTTGTACCGTCACCACGTTACCTCTTGGACGTATTGAGTCTGCAGAACACATTTTCATCGCGTCCTTTTTATTCCGGAGTAGAACCATTCCTTTACATAGTTCCAGTTCACCTTTGGTTTATCTAAGATCTTGTATCTTTAGGGTATTTTCATTATTTTATATAACAACCTCACGACATAGAGGAGCTGGTCAAGTGACCTTAATCGGTGTCAGATTTCTATCAGTGATCATTTGCATTTGTAAATGTACTGCGCAGAAACCCAAACTAAGAAGTTGTTGAGAGGTTTCATCACTCTGTAAAAAGTTTTCCATGAGATGGTAACTCAGATTACATTTCATTACATAGTAGGCTCCAAAGATGTGGGTAAAGTAGTGCAGAGTTGTAGGATGATTAGATTGTCTTTAATTGAGTCAACCCTCATTTCCTTAGTAACTGCACCCATGACTTGATTCTCTTATATTAAGCAGAGGCAACAGATTAAATACTTTAAAATGTGACTAAATTCTATTGAACGTTTTTCGGCTTTTTAAAAATATCTCTTTATATCGTCGGAAGCAATGGTCTCGATCATTTAAAATAACATCTTTTGCCCTGTTCGTGAATGTTCTGTCCTGTTTTTGCACCTGCCGATTTCTACTTATTTAACATGTTTTTCATTGTCATCAAAATGAGTAATGTTCTACTGGATTATCTAAAATGATACATATTTCCTTTTTAGATAAAAGGGGCTACATCAATTGACATATCTTTTTTTGTCAAAGATTTGCAGTAATTAAATAAGTATATTACTCCTAGTATTTTTAACCCATGACATAACCATCATATTGTACACTTAGTGATCTTCAAGCACCAAGCGAAATAAATGAGTAATTCTAGATTTATTTTTTGTAATGTCATCAGGGAGAAGAAGGCGTGAAAGCTGTTCTTCAAATCCTACGAGATGAGTTGAGCAGAGCCATGGCTTTGACAGGTTTGTGCTTCTCACAGAGAGAGCCTCGGAGAGCGTGTGTGCGAGAGAGAGAGAGAGAGAGAGAGAGAGAGAGAGAGAGAGAGAGAGAGAGAGAGAGAGAGAGAGAGAGTGAGTGTGTGTGTGTGTACACAAGGGTCTTTGACGTATTGAAATGTCAGTTAAACAGCATGGTCGGCAATGAGGCAAAGAATGGAGACGAACAAACAAATAAAATACTTAAACTTATCATTCGTGTTACCCTTACCACAAGAGGGCCAACCATAAGGAGATGCAATTGAGTCGTCTGCAGGTAGTATGACGCATACATACAAACTCAATTCAACTGCAAAGAATCGATAAATACAGGTCATCCGAATTGTCCTTCATAAAACGAATTTCAAGAAGCTGTGGATTCCCTCATTATTCCCTATTTCAGGATGTAGCCGAATAAGTGATATATCCAGGGATCTTCTGAGTAAGAGAGACCAATTGTCGAAGTTATGATCGTGATTTGACTATCGCTGATTCGGGACTTTCATCATCTCAGACGAATATTTGTGCCAACCGATGTGTGTACCTGCCGTGTACTTCGTGTCGTACTCATTTATCGGTGTATCAGCCACGGCAAAGGATTGACTGTGTCATCAGCGCCAACATATATTTTCATTACCAATAATTGCCCAATGTTAATCTGTTCATATCATAATTATAATGCAAAGTCAAATGTACTTTTTTCATCTCGGCACAATCGATGCATCACTCACCAGTTATATTTAAACTTCGCACAACACATTTCCAGTGGGTTCTAAGTCAGCCAGCCAGCTGAAAATCATCATTTTCGTATCGACCATGAGAGCAATACACCTGCTAAACAGAAAAAACCCTTATAACAGTACCTGTCCTATAGACACAACAAAACAAGTAGTTGTGAACTATTCAATTCTGAAAAGACATTGACAACTTAAAAGAGACAAAAGTTTGAAGATGTAAAGTGTTTGACAAACCACCATGTATAGTAAATGTGCTTCCCAGTACACACAGCTATTTATGACTACGTAATTGTGTAACAGGCTTAATATGTCAACTGTACATATGTCTTATAATGCACTACATGACAAGCAAGTTTCCGCGTAAAATAAAAAAGAATCTAACTTATACTAAATACAAACAATTCATAATTCAAAATACAAAGCTGGGTTATATCGAAATAATTTGAAAAGAGAGTGACATTGTCCATTCAAAAAACGTTCGGACAAGTAGAAATTTCAGTCTTTTTCATATAACTTCAATTAAAACAATGCATCATGAAATCAAAGTATACCTTTCGTTTGTTAATATGGCTTATGTTCCAGTGTGTGTATGTCAGTGTGAGAAGTCCAGGTGGAAGGGCACTGGTCCATGATTAAGCATATTAAAGTGTACCACAGACAAACTCTTCTTACGATATTCTTTGAAATACAGGAACTTGCCAAAACCCCACTTGTTCGACCAAATACTTATGACAAAACTCTTAATTTCCTAAAATGATAGATAACAATAGGTAATTTGGAGTAGATATTTGTTTTGAGAGAACCCCAAGGTCTCTGACCGAGTAAACGCCCTCAGCGAACAAAGTGATTCCCGTGAGACACTTGGTCCATCTGAATATTGCATTACTACTACAAGACCACATGCCGACAAGTGATGGCATCGCTGAGGAACTCCATCTGTATCAGTGAAAGTGAAATGACCGTGCAAGAGTGGAGACAATGCAGCTAGAGGGATTGTATGAACCCCTCACCAAGATGTCTACGTGTGTACGTGTGTAAGAAGCCCCGTCATCTAGATGAGATCGTAAATGTTTTGAGTTTGTAAGGTTATGATGCATACGATTACCAAAATATAACGACCACATTATAATTTTAAGTTCATTAGACTGCATTCACAAACACCTCTTGAGGGAAGGGAGAATTGACGGGATAATTTAAAAATGTCAAGGTTATGTTGAGGGAGCATTTGAAGGGATTTTATTTGATATTAAGTATTTGTTGGTTTGTCTCTTTAAAAAGTCACAAAAAATAACTTGTTTGGAAAAAAATTCTCTGCTGTGTATTTATTGTTAAGAGCACATTCACAAACAGACAATTACTTTCTCACACCCACAGATATCGACCCGGATCACATGGAACTGCTCCAGCCTCTTTGTTCTATGTGTCAGCAGAAACATTAATTTTGGCTTCATAGAACAGTACGAAGATTACATTGAGCCGCTTGTTGCAATTCACAATACTTGGGATTTATGAAAAAGCCAATTCAATTTTGCAATATTTTCTAGCACGGAGAGACAGGAAACCAAACGTGTTAGCTTAAAGCGCAGTGGTCGTCGCGCGTGCGCATCCTCCTGAGGGGGTCCCCCTCTGTTGTAAACAAATCCAAGAACGCCGCACATGTTACGGGTTGACTGTAATGTTTGCGATATTGCCGCTTGTTAAAATGGCGGCTGATCTGTCTCAAGCATACCAACTAACCAAATGTAACACGCTATAAAAGGTCAATTAATATAAATTAAATATCTGCTAAATATTGAACAATAATTGCACGCTGGATTGAGATCACATTTGCTCATGATTTTCTTAAATCAGTTGAATGGGGCTCGGCTACTGTTATCGCTCGAGCCATAGAGCTAGACGTACCCATGTACGCATGTATACGCCAACAGACTATCAACGACCGGGCTCTAGTTTTCGACATCGCTAGCAAGGACGAGAGCTTTCATTTCAAGAGGCCCGACAGGAGTACAAAGACAACAACCCAAACTACAGAAATCTACAGCTCGCAGAGCAATGCCCGCTGCAGCAAGAAGCATCTCTGCATCTGTTCCGTTCCGTGGTCTGTATGAACGTCCGTGTCAAACCGGGTATATGGCGCGCTACACTCGGCTGGAGAACCAACTCAACTACAAAGTTTACCCCGTTTTGGGGTGCAAACGAGAATTCCGAGTACAGGTATCAAGTCAAGCGAAGGACCTTTCATAGGTCTTCTTGTTATGTGGGGGTTATCTCTCTTGAAAGAGGATTCAGACCTACCCGGCAATCAGGAGGTACAACAACGAAGTTTGCCCAGCACCGGTAGGCCTGCACAAGCTGGCGGTTGGATCACTGCCATGACCGGGCACAGGACCGTGGCACAGGATCTCTCGATACGTAGATGCACGGTGTAGCCGTGCAATTTTCCTCGCAAATGCCGCGGTAACCCGCTCGTTTTGTCTATTGTTTCCTGTCATTTTACTATTTCTTGCCACGTAATACTAGGAGAAGTAAGACATGGTGATCAACAGTTGGTTGTGGGCCAAGTCGTCGCGGGCCGGTACGTTGTGGGACCGGATTCTCTCTACTATATCCGTGTACGTCAACGCGGTGACCGTCTCCCAACAACATCTCCCGTGTCCTGCTCTGGCTTGCCGATCATGGTCTTGAGTGTAATTTTTGTAGTAGGCGTTGTGCTTGTTGCTAGTCTACATATATATGATCATTTTAGTTATGTATTTTCACTGTACTGTACATAGCATTGTGTACAACCAGCGTGATCGCGCGCGATCAAACCTTTTTGTTCACTGTGTCTGCCTGTAGTAAACTCAGCGACATAATGTGCTGAGTGTAGTGTCCCAATGTTCGTAGCTCTACACGAGTTTATAGATAGAAATACACCACTGAAGTTCGTTTCCGATCTTAATATTTTACTATTGCATGATGTTGAGTCTTACAATGGCCTTAACAAAGTGGGGGACTGCTCCAATCTCACTCCTATTGAAGTTGACAAGACTTATCATTACAAAAATTTATGTTTATCAACAAAAAAGTCACGCACGCGCAGCGCGACGACCACTGCGCTTTAAAGTTGTGAGACTAACTAGCAGCTGTTGATAACCGTACTGAAAAAAACTTGTAAGACCCCCTCTTTATACATTGGCACTGAAACAGTGAAAGTCACACTGGGTCACTTTAAATAGAATACAAATGGAACGGTATAGGCCTACATACTCTGACTGGCCTTTCAGTAAAAAGTCAGATTTCCATGATTTTTTGGTGAGAATTGACATGATCACAGAGTAACTTTACTCTATTTACATTACCCAATAGTGACCTGACTCCATACCTAGGCCCGGGGCAAATTTTGACCAATATTTTGATGGTTTTGTTTTTAGTAACTACTGCAGTTTCTTGTTCTTCTCCCTGAAGCGTCATTAAAAGTCATGTTTTTTGCTTTTCAACACAGCCATATGTGTACAATCAGCATTGTTATTATTTGACATTTAATTCAGGTCAGGACTAGAATTCATTTGTTACAATAACAGTGATAGTGGTCCTTACACATAAACAGGGTATTTTGCCAAACAGAATATTTGTTAATCCGGTATGCTGTCACGGTGGGGAGTAGAAAAAGAAACTGCAGTTGACACAAAGAACCGAACTTGCTAAAAATTGACCAAAAGGTTTAGCTTATGTCCCATTTATACATTATGTTATTAATTATGTTCACTTTTCCTGGCAGATGAGGGAAGTCATCCTGTTTCCAATTTTTTTATGAGACCGCTTTTTTGGTTTTACAAGATGAAGTTTTCCTATGAGAGAGTATGACAAAACAGCCCTCTCCTTCACACATAGCGAAAAAATCTGCCCATTCCAAATCAGGCCACTGTATTATTTTGAGGTAGGATATCAAAATTACAGTAAGTCAGAAGAGGCACTTGAACGCGAGTTGAGATTGTTAGGGAAGGAATTTGATAAAATCGGAGAACTTTTTAATTCCCCTAGGGTTGTTTGTGAATGCTGCCGTGCAAGATATTTAATTTTGGCAAAATCAATATTACGTCTTAAAAGTGCACTTATTTATACACAAAAACAACTCCTACATCTCAGCCTGTGAGCTGTATGGTAAAATCTTATGCAAAGGAAGTCACACACGCAATGCTATCAGGCGGATTTGGCGTTCCATATATTAAGCGATTATGAATGTTACTTTTGAGCCGTAGTATATTCATTCCCCGTCATTACCAAAATTAGTGACGCTATACCATAATATTATTTCCACGATTAGCCAATCACCGATCGGAGAACGTCATCGATAAGATTAATAGGCCAAACCCGGAATTCGAATCGACCACGGTACAAACAAAGCCATGTGCGCAAACGCGCTTAGACGTACGTGTATTTCCATACGCGTTAGTACACGTGTGGGCTTGTTTGTACCGGCATCACGTGATTAGGCCAAAGTAATTAAATTCTTTGTTTTGCGTCCACTCTTAAAGGGAAAAGGTACGCGTCTAAGCGGCTGAAAAACACACACAAGAAAATTAACACAATGTAATTTGATTGCAGCAGACAAAAAATTGTCACAAAATTTTAGTTCAGAAAAACTAAGCGGTCATGTCCTAAAATTTCCTATTCAAATATACTGTGTGTGTTTTTCATGAAAACCTTAAAAACCTAAGCGGGTGGGGACGCAAAACAAAGAATTTAATTACTTTGGCCTTATTTGGGCGTACTGAGTGTGCAGAACGCATCGCGTCCTTTTTATTCCGGAGTAGAACCATTGCAGTCACTGCAGGTTCGCCAAGAACATCAGTTCGCCAGCATTGCATGATTCACTATCGGCTATTTTCGGCCCTCTTGTAGATCGTAAAATCCCAAACTTCGCACTTCTTTTATGATGAACATGATCCTATGTTCTCTAAAAACACTTTGACAATACTTGTTTGACCCAGTAATACCTTCTCGTGTCACCACTTGGAGTGACGAATAGAACCATTTTACCATGGCGGACGGCAAACAGTTAGTGTGTCTCGATGATTTCATGGCAAGAGCCAAGGACACGCTGCCAACACCAGTGTGGGAATACTACAGCTCAGGAGCTGACGAAGAAAACACGCTCAGAGAAAACAGAAAAGCGTACCGCAGGTAGGTTCCCGAAACATCGTGTTGTCAATCGCACACACTAGGTGGGAGTTTTTGAATCTATTCTCATGTAAATGATGGACAGGGGTAAACCAGCTGTGATATCGCAGCGGTACTTCTGGCGTATATCGAACGTTCGTGTGAGCGGCATTCCATATACGCCACAAGTACACGAGTGTAACGGTGGCGACGCACATAGTCGGTACGCACCAAATCGAACTTCTCTACGTGGGGGGTATGGAACACAGTCGCTCGAGAGCTATTCTATCTATTCTAGCTATTGTATCTAGCTATTGCTAGATACAATTATTTCAGTTTAAGGAAAAAATATAGAAAGCAATTGAAACTTAGCAAAAAAATGTATGCAAAATCATTAATTGACAAACTAGAACTTACACACAAGAATAATTCAAATGAGTATTGGGATATTCTAAAAAATCTCAGGAAGAAACCAGGTACCTCTATTGATGAGTCCATTCAGTGTAAAGATTGGGTCACTTATTTAAGTCATTATATAGTGCAGAGGATAATGCCTTGTCAGCTGAAGTAGAAAAATTAGTATCTAAAGAATTAACAGACATGAAAAAATAAGGAGATTGAATATATTTCTTAATATCCCAATTAAACAATCAGAGTTAATAGTAGCTATTAAATGTCTGAAAAATAAAAAGCACCAGGTGAGGATTCTATACTAATGAAATGATTAAAGCTAGTGATGGTCTTTGCATTAGTAGCTTACTGAAGTTGTTTAATCACATTTTAGATACTGGTCATTTTCCAGAAATCTGGAAATCTACATTATTGGTTCCGCTTCACAAATCTGGGGATAAGTTTGACCCAAGTAATTACAGAGCGATAGCTCTTTCTAGTTGTCTATCAAAGTTGTTCACATCAATTTTGAATAAGCGTCTCATCAACTATCTTGAAGATAAAAATCTTTTCTCACCTTGCCAGTTTGGTTTTAGAAAGAACAGACGTACTTCTGATTGTGTGTTTCTATTAAAGACTGCAATCAATAAAACATGCAAAAAGGGACTAAAAATTCATCAAATCATCTTTATGTGGCATTTGTTGATTTCAAAAAGGCCTTTGATTCTGTTTGGAGAAAGGGTTTATTTTTAAAAATGCAGAGATTAGGAATAACGGGTAATTTCTATAATGTTGTTAAGTCCATGTATGATAATACTCAGTATAAAGTGAAAACGTCAAGCAAAATTTCGGATGGGTTTCTTTCTTCACGGGGGTGAAACAAGGTTGTAATCTTTCACCTACATTGTTCAATATATTTCTTAACGATCTTCCAGATATATTTGGTGACATTTCTGACTTTCCTGTTGATATGGGTGATCTTAAATTAAATTGTATTTTATATGCTGACGATTTCGTTTTAATGTCAAATCTGCAGAAGGTTTACAGAATTGTTTGAATAAGTTACATTCTTTTAGTAAAAGTTGGGGTCTTTCAGTAAACACTAAAAAAACAAAAACAATGGTTTTCAAAAGGCAACCGTTTAATAAAGAAGTCATTTTATTATGAGAAAAATGTAATTGAAGCTGTAAATCAGTATACATATGTAGGTATAGTTTTTACACCAAATGGAAAATTCAAGCAAAATCAGTTTACTCTTAAAAATAAAGCAATGAAAGCTTTATTCAGTATCAAAAAGTCAATTTTAAGTGAAAAGATGTTGAGCCCAAAGCTTTGTTTGAAAATTTTTGATACGTTAATTGTCCCAATTTTATCTTATGCTTCAGAAATCTGGGCAACAGAAATTACAAGTACTGATAATTGCCTTGAAGGTCTGTGTATGTCTTATTACAGATTTATCTTGGGAGTGAGTAAACGTACTCCACTTGAAGGGATAAGAGCAGAATTAGGCAGATTTCCATTAAAGATCAATCTTTATATGTCTGTCATTAAATATTGGTGTAGGTTAAATAGTTTACCAGGAAATCATATTCTGAAACAGGCACTTCAAGAAAACATAGATATAAATTCCCCTTGGGCAAATTTTATTCTTTGTAATTTGGGAAGTTACAATCATATGAATGTCTTCAACTCCTTAAGAGTGACATCATATGCCCAGTTAAACAAGAAATTAAAAAGGAAGATATCAGCGAGTATTTGAATTCTTGGAGAGAGAATATGTCAAACGATACAAGAAAAAATGGAGGTGGTAATAAATTGCGTACATATAGAACTTTCAAGACCGGATTTTATTTTGAAAAATACTTAAATAATTGTCAAATTTTACTCTTCGCAGAGCTTTATCGAAATTTAGATTGAGTGATCATAGTTTAAATATTGAATTGGGTAGGAAAAGTAAGCCAAAATTGCCTTTGAAAGATAGACTTTGTCTTAGATGTGATAGCAACGAAATAGATGATGAGTTTCATTATTATTCTCATGTAAAAAGTTTATCACTGAACGAGTTTTATTGTTACAGGAAAGTGGAATAGATTGCTCCACTTTTTCGGTGTCACACAAAAAGAAACGGCCCTTAAAAGGGTTATGGAGTATAATTTTCTAGATCTTGCTATATTCTTGAAGAACACTGATTTGTGCTGACCCTCCAGTAGCCTTCCCACTGTTAAACAGTTTGCTTATTGTACAACTTGGATACTTTGTTGTCCTCTCGAAAGTGTTCAGTTTTGTACTTTGTCCAATTTTGGAATGTACCATACCACACTCTCTGCTAGTGTGAGTTGAGTATAATAAAGATTGATCGATTATTCAGCTCTGGGACTATTCGCCCCATAGACGAGTATACAGAAGCGAGAAATACCCCAAGTCAGGAAACAGAATGGCTATAAAAACCGCGCCATGTAACATTCCGTGTCCGATTTCACTGTGAAAATTAGCAAGTTCATCTATCATGCAACCGTCGATCGCTCCCTATCATTCTAAAAGTTCATACCTGATACTTTATCTGATTCGAAAACGCTTGTTTCGTGTGATTTTCGGTCGAATTCGACGGACACCTTGCCAAAACCTGGGGGTGAGCAACATTCCGGTCACCTCTTGGGTACCTCCACTTTACTGACTTTGGCGCCGCCTACCCATAAGGGATGACTGGAATGTTGCTCACGCTTATGTTTTGGCCAGGTGTCTCTCGAACTCGGCCGAAAATCAGAGGAAATGAGCATTTTGTAAGCAGATGAAGAATCAGGTATGAATTTTCGTGTGATTTTCGGCCCAGTTCAGAAGACACGTCGCCAAAACATAAGGCATGAACAACCTTCCAGTCACCCCTCATGGGTACGCGGCGCTAACGTCAGTAAAGTGGAGGTGCCCAACGTCCACTGTAAGGTGACCGGAATGTTGCTCACGCTTATGTTTTAGCGACGTGTCCGTCGAATTCGGCCGAAAATCACACGAAACGAGCGTTTGTGAAGCAAATCAAGTACCAGGTATGAATTTTGAGAATGATAGGGAACGGTCGACGGTTACATGATAGATGAACTTGCTACTTTTTACGGTAAAATCGAACGTCGAAGGTGGACATGGTGGCACAATCCCTATACGAAATAGCCTTTCATTTCCTGACTTGGGGTATTTCTCGCTTCTGTATACTCGTCTATGGGGCGAATAGTCCCAGTGCTGAATAGCTCTCGAGCGACTGTGGTATGGAACGAACAAAAATTCAAATTTATATCGCCGCATTTTGCAATTGAAACCATGGAGATTTTTCGCTTAGGGTCTGTCTACCCGTGTTCCGTGTGCCGTAAAAACTAAATACTATGGAAGATATCAACGCAACCTATAGGGCGGTACAGACTTTTGACACAAAATTGTCAATTTTGTATGGAAGACCGGTCACGACATGCGACATGCGAGTTTTTAAAACTGCGATCTGCTGTTAGGGTTAGGGTTAGGGGTTAGGGTTAGGGTAGGGGTTAAGGTTAGGGTTAGAGGTTAGGTTTTTTTCTGGTAAAAAGCCTTACTTCGCTCTCAACCCTGGAGGTTAGGCCAAGAGAGGGGAAAATTGTAACGGCTTAACTTAGGGTTAGTTAGCGTTAGGGGTTAGGGTTAGGGTAGGGTTAGGGTTAGGGTTAGGTCGCAGATCACAGTTTAAAGACGCTGGTCGTATGTCGCAGGTCGTGACCGGTCTTCCATACATGTCTGAGTCCTAACGTGGCCGCTATTTCTCCCACGGTGTATTCATTGTAGAAGTATGCAGAAATAAGTTCGTCTCTACCTCTGTAATCCATCGTTAGGAGGAGAACGAAATGACATGTATGCAAACGCCATATTAGTTTTGCAACTCGCATGTCGCAGTTTAAGAACTCGCATGTCGAAGTTTAAGAACTCCCAGGTCGCAGTTCAAAGTTAAAAAAACTCGCATGTCGCATGTCGTGACCGGTCTTCCATAATTTTGTGAAAAAATATGGTGAAAAACAAAGTCGTCGCGTGCGTTCCTACCCCCAAAATTACTCACACCGCCCTAAATTTTAGCGTTTTACTCGGTCACCTTGTCGTCCCCAAGTTAGATTTGGCCAGTGATCGATAACGCAGATACTAAGCTTTCAGACTACGTGTTCGGTTTTTGTATTAAAGCCGTGAGACGGAAATGTTAACTTAAAATGTGCCCACAACACCATCAACAATGACCTAGCGAGTAAACAAAGCTGCCCTCTACCGATGACCTTTGCCATCTCTGTCGTTTTTTTTAATTTCATTTTTCATCATCATTGCCTTTTTGTTCAGAAATCATGCTGCGTATCCATTTTGTAACTTGTTATAAATGATTCTTTCCATTCTTTAACAAAGTAAGCCTACGTCATTGTAAAACACAACCGACATACGTTTTTTAGGAAAAAGGTGTTTTGTTTTAAGGCACATTAGCTGTATTTGAGGATTATTTTTACATATGATTTACAATCAAAAGTAACTAAAGCCAAAGTTCTTCCCTAAATGTGATAAAAAAGTTTTCAAATTTGGTGAAGAAGGTACAACTTAGATTTTTAACAATGCAATAATTTTTGGCTTCCTAATATGGATTCAAGTAATGACAGGGAATGCAAAAGCTATCTTTGAAAATCAGATAATATATTTTGGTGAGCATTGCAAAGTGCATGTGTAGAAAATATACAGCTAATGGGGCTTTACTGTATATTTCAGGTATTATTTGCTTTTATGTCTAAGCATACATTCAGACATATATCGCCTTCAAAAATGATTGCAGGACTGCTGAGACTTTGGTTTAGTCATCTTGGTATTCATTTCAGATAGAATAAAATATTTCTGTGTCATGCATTTTGTGATTTATCTAAGGGTACCACACCAAGACAATTTTTGAAACAAATACAACACTTATTCCAAGCTTCCATATTGCCACAACTAAATAAAATTGCAGGACAGTCAGGAATACTGTTAAGGTTAACATTTTATTGCAAAATTAAATTTAAAAAAGCAAAACATTCTTCTTGCACTTGCTGTGTCAGTTCTTTCACTATATAGATGTTCCGTGATCTGAAAGTAGAAAACAAATGTAATGGCAATACATTAAATGGGAAGTATGAATAACATTTTTAAGTATATATCCAATTAAAACAAAACACCTTGGGTCTTCTTAATGTACATGTACATGCATATTAACGTGGTAAATTACATTAGTATCAACTGAATCAATTATTTTCTTGCTATACATGTAATATAACTATGTAAATGAGCATACCTTCCCCTAAATACCCTATCCACTTCATAGGTACTTGTTATTGTTACATATGTACCACAGTTTACTTGCATCGAAGCGCGCGCGTAATACCGGTATTCGCACTGCAGTGCAATACCAAAAACATTATGCCATTCCTTTATGTTAATGAGTATTTACCAATTTTGAACCGGAACTATTTTTGTTTGTAACACAAAAAATGCCATCAACAAGATTTCATTTCACTTTTGTTCGATGCTCGTTATAGTAAAATGCATGACATCAGAAATTAAAAACTACGACAAAGTAAATTGCGTGTACTTATTATAGTGTGAGGATGATTTTAGTATCCGTAAGAGCAGTTTGTTTGTCGGCGAAGCAAAACCATTGACAACGGGCGACGTCCTTTTCATCATCCATGGATACACAGTGCCGTACCACGGCGGCCATTATACATCGAAACACACATAACTGTGGGCATAGCGGAGCCAATTAAACAGTTAACACTTTCAGAGACGTTTTTGCCAGTAGTTTTCTCACCGGACATTCCCTGTTTACAATAGAAAGTCACTTTTGCATGCAGTTTATTCTGTGCTTGTGTGTCCTACACGCTTTTGATAACAGATACTGAGTGAGCGCTTGTGTGCCACGGTGAACACTGAAATTTGATCGTTCGACAAGAGACGTTTGCCGTGTCTTACTCTTAATTTTCCGTAAAAATCTCCGAACTGTATCGATCATTTAGAAGAATTTCACGCTCAAAATGTGAAAAAATCAAAAGCATTCCACGTTCAAAGTTCTCTTCGTTTGGTTATCTATGGCATGTTGCTACGTATGTGTGAGTAGAACGCAAGCAGAGTTCAAGCCCTCCGACGACGTTCATCTTACGTCATCCTTGATAAACAAGTAAACAATAGTTTAGCCAATCAAAATGGAGGGTGTGGCGGCGTTGACCAATGAAAAGTGAAATCTGATTCGATGCCTCATTACAGTTATATCAATGTTATATAACTCCGCAGGGTCGCTCTGAAGCGTTTGACAGACAAGTAGTACGCAAGACTAATCGTCTATTCTCTCGATAAATGATGCAAATAAAAGATAGAACATATGTTACTAATAATAACAGAACCCCATGGCCTGTGAGTGCAAGCGCTCCGTACTGGCGGTATTTGCCATGGGGTTCTGTCATAGTACTCACTGCTATTTAGTGATTTCCTAATATAATGATATTGTTCGTTATCTACTGCTCTACTTTCTCTTTCTAATGTGTATCAATAATATACAACATCCATGCATCTGTTTAAGTCACTTCTCATACTACCTAGCAGTATTCCTGTATTCAAGGCCAAGATACACTATACTGTTAGCCAGCTAGGTCATCTGCCTACTTAGTGGTTATCCTGCCGGGTGTACTAGACTTTTCTCAGCAACTTTCCCTGAGCACAATACAGTCAGGTCTACTGTCTACTTAGTGGTTATACTGCCGGTTGTACTAGACTTTTCACAGCTAATATCCCTGAGCACAATACAGTCAGGTCTACTAGCCTACCGTTATTTAGTCATAAGATACATGTCTAACTGTCACTGCATAGATCACATAGAGCTCTCACACCATCAGCTGTTCCAACACCTAGTCATTTACTCCGGTGGCTTGAGGCTTACGAGTTTTATGTATGTACATATTATTGACACAAGTATTTTTATCCTACACATAAACAGATGCTTTTATATTTTAGAATGCAGCTTTTAGCATATCAAACAGAGAGCTTGTACAAAGGACCATCAGATCTGTGTATTTTTTTTGTGAAAAGGGAAGAAATATTATTTCTCTACACAGAATGTTGCAACGGAAACTAAAGAAACTGTCATATACGGAAGAAGATTTTCCGCTCATCCGAAAGAGATGTTCTGCAAAATAACCGTTCCGTTAAACCCTGCAATATTATTTTAGTTGCCAAGCGATTTAACAACACCCACAGATATATTGATGATCTCATTAGTTTAAACAATCCTGGTATATCCAATTATCTACACCACATCTAGCCAGATGATTTAGAAATAAAAGAAACAACTGAAAGTGTGGACTCGGCATCATACCTAGACGTATTTTTTGAAATTAGACAAAATACACTATATACTAAGCTGTATGACAAAAGAGACGATTTCAATTTTGAAATCATAAACTTTCCCTTTTTGTCAAGCAATGTACCATCATCTCCAGCTTATGGTGTGTATATTTCACAACTCCTGAGATACAGTAGAGCATGCAATTCATATGAAGACTTTCGAGTTAGACACAGCCTATTAGCTCAAAAGTTAGTGAGGCAAGGATTCTCAGAAAGTAGATTAGTAAAATTAATTAAGGTAGCGGTAAAGGCTATTTTTGCACCAATTCTTTTCTCAGAGTTAATGTCAAGTTTCAAGTGTTAGAATCAAGATATTTAGTTCAAATTTTCAGGATAACTCCCTTAGTTAATACTTTCTCCAAAGAATATAAAAATTGTATATTTGTAGCCATGATTTTGAAATATGACACCAATCAATATTAAAATTTAATTTTTCATATTTTTTTTACATAATAATAATTGGATAGTATTAATATTACCAAATTAGTTATAAATATGTTGACACTATTAATTGTAAGATTTGTACGGCAGGATTTGTAAATAAAATTTGTTTTTATGATTTTACATGGGTTTACATATCAAAAAATTATTAAAAATTCTTTCAAATTTCAAAATGTGATTTTTCAAAAAGTACTTCAAATACAGGAAAATTGTGCCATACAAATCTTATGTGTAACCTTGTTAATAGGCTGTTAAAATTCCATGTCCATATCTCATTTCAAAGGTTGGATTAAATTGGTATAAAATTATGTAGGAAAACTGTTATTCTGTCAAAAATGTTGAAAACAAGCCATATTTGCACCCCTCTTTTGAAGTCACAGAGCAGTCTTTTTGGTTAATCTCACTTTTAACACCTCTTTGACACTAAAAGAAGCTAAAAATGCATTTACAATAGCAGTCACGCATTCTGAATGCAAGCACTGCCTTGTCAAACTTTCCTGAAAAACAGTAAAAAATGACTTTCCCTTTTCAAACATTTTTTTAAAGCTAGGGGACCTCCACCATAGTTTAATACACTAAGGACTCCCCAACTTCCTCTTATTTGGTCAGTTTTTCACAAGTTTCAACGGGCTATAACTCTGCAATGCCTATGACCCCAAATGTCTAGTTTTTTTTATTCCACAGAGAATGTTGACTACTTTTATGTTTTAATAGTTTTATTGAAGTTTATAACTGATGCTCTAGCCTTTACCGCTACCTTAAGAACTTCTACGGTAGATACGGAGATGTTGTATCAAATATGACCTGTCTGTTAACTTAGTCAAATGATGAGTGACAGCATACTAAACTTCGACTCACAAAAGTAATTTGTTGAATTCACCAAATAGCAACGGATTTGTCGCTTTGGGCCAATCTTGACGGGTGCAGCTAGCTGGCAGGGTACGCTTACCCATTCCGGACACCTAGTACCACCACTATTTTGTGGTTCAAGAGACCCCATTGCCTTTGTCATTTTCTATATATTCCTTGGACCTGGTAAATTTCATAGTTACCTTGAATGATATTGATGATTGGACCTGATTTGATGTCTATTGCAATCGATTACCAGACATGTTGTACGGCCTCCTTGACTGCTTTGTTTTCACTTCCGGTTTGTACATAGCTGAAAATAAATCGCTCTCAGAATGCCATCTGATCTTCCCAAGTCCGAATTTGCTCCAGCACATTAAATAATGAGTATTAGGATAATAGATTTACTAAAACTTTACAAATTAAACCCATGAGACGGAAATGTTAACTTCTCAAACGACGGTTTTAATTTCGCAAGTTTCTGCCGGATATGTCACAACCCACCCACAATTGACATTGAAAGTTTTGCCGATTTCGAAAAAAATGTCAAATGTTTGGGGAAAAGCCATCAAAACAACTGTCGGACATCAAGCTACTGGAGCCAACGTACTTAAAACATATTTATCTAATTTAACGGTCATGAAATTTAGAGAGCTCAGCTTACCTGATGTGTCGCCCTGTCGATCAGCTTTTGCTCGGTGGCGCCCGTCGTCTCGCCTTAGCGACGACAGAATCTGGAATAGACACGCCCTAGCAACAACAGAAAAATCGCCTATGTGCGTCCGCAATGCAAAGTTGGCGTCATCCTCACCCTCAGCCTCAGGTTCACGCGACTAATGAGGATGAGGATGACACTACAGCGTCAGCTTTACCGGCATCAGATTCGATCATTCCCGACTGTGTGTGGTGGAATGATAAGTGTAAAAACAACTGAAAAAATGTGCTCCAAGTTTAATATCACTTTCAATATTAATCAAAACACCGTGGCGTTTGTAATTCATAATATTTAGCAACCTTTCCTCTTAATATCAGTTTCTCACGATGTAGTTACAACACAACATTCCTAGTCCTAAGTTCGAATGCTATATGGATACGTCTAATTTTCAGGCCTTAAGTCATAGTTATACAAGTTCATTACTTTATATATTCTCTAAATAATTAGGGCTTTAATACTGCATCTGATGGTGTCCATTTTTACTGATTTTGGATCATGGATGTCCTTTTTGCATCAGTTTTCTGCTGCTTTTAATTGCAAGAGTTGACAGGACACCAACCAACAAACACACCCACGGATCATGGACTGAAATTATGAACACTACCAAAAAAACTAGTCTTTATGAGATAATTTTCCGGTAAAATATAACGATTCATAAGAAAGTTGTGAAAGAATGGTGTTGTTATTTTTTAATGTTTTGGGCGAATTTTATCATTTATCCGTCATCAGGCAGCGTAACTTCGGCAATCTTCAGATACGACGCTGAAGCTGACGCTGAGTAGCGTCATTTTCAGCTTAAGCTAGAGGGGACGCTAGAAAGGTCACCTGAGGCTGGGGATGAGGATGACGCCAACTTTACGCTCGTCACAATTGAGTACCACTGCGATACAGGCGATATTACAGCTAGGGTAAAAATTATCTGTTACACATAAGGGGGATTTGGAGCATTAAATTATCACCTTCTATCTGAATATCTAACTCGCCGTCTTTGCTCAACAAAAGCATATTCCTTGGTAAGAACCATACATCCCCTAAACCGCGCTGTCGCGTATGCCTAAAAGACATAGCTGTGATATCGCAGCGCACACTCCAAACAGTGGCGTCGCACGCACTTCCGTTGCACTGCAACTAGTGACTTTGCATAACAGAGGAGCATGCCTATTATAGCAATGCCATTCTATTGTAATCAGTCAGGCGAGGTCAATGATGCATCAACGGTCATTGACCTAGATGTACGGACCAAGTATGACGGGAGATTTTAAATCAGCGGTAACACGAGTTTTGGACGCGCACAACCTAAATATAAACGTTAGGGAGCGTTCACTTATTACGGCCGGGGTAGGCTAGGCCGGCAAAATCCAGGGGGGTGTCACCTGAGATTTGAAAACTGCAAAGGGGGGATCATGTATTTTTCAAACAGCTCAGAGGGGGGGGGGGGTGTCACTTAATTTTCATAAGGGGCCGTCGATAATAAAAGCTGACGCACAAGAAACGTAATTCCTTCGTTTTACTTGAAACACCCTCCCTCCCCCCTCAAAACGAAGTTCTTATGCGAAATATATTTCGTATTATGATGCCGTTTATGACAAACCCACACGCACCTCTCCGATCTGCTCGCCCATGAAAAAATACCGGAAGGGCACATTAATTAATAACCTCAACTTTACGCGTTTCACTTTTTAAGACAGAACATTTTAATGTATTTCCCACGTAGTAAATGTTTCACATACATGCTTCAAGTTGAAAAAGCATACAAGTTTATATTTCACATTCATGTCTTTTCATTGTCTTTTCTGTCTCCGTATTTTGCACAGTCCGCTGTGGTCTATTCCGCTCTGCGTCTATGCGCCCCATGGACGTGTGTACATGCCTGAGAAAAACCGGTTTTTCTCAGGCATATGTACACACGTCTATGGGGCGCAAAGACGCAGAGAGGAATAGACCAGGGGACTGTGGTATTTTGTGGTCATTCTGTTCTCGATGAACGCGAAGGGAGTTTGCGTTCTCGCTGCAAAGTCGCACCTCGAAAACGATAGAAAATCCTTATGCGATTTTGACGCACACAAAACGAAATGAGCTTTTACCCCCTCCCCCTAAACGAAAAAATTACGTTTGTCGTGTGTCAGCTTTTATTATCGACGGTCCATAAATATCCGTCCCGTTTAAAAGCATTTTCAGTGATCAGAAATATTCTGAGAGGTGAAAATGAGTTGCTGCATGCTTTCATTCTCTGAAGTCATTTAACTGTAAATCCGAACAAAAGTATAATTATCTGTCACATGAACATCTTAATTAAAGCCGCAATTTTCAGTCCCAGTTTTTCGCATTAGTGGAGTTCTCCTCCCAGTCAAACACATGGCCAGTACAATGTTTGATTTCTATAACATAAATTACACAAACTCATCTCAACCTTTTGTCACATTTTGCTAATCCTGCAAACAGAGTTTATACAAGCGTTTGATTGACAGTCGGTTCAAATCACCAACAGTCATTGATCCCCCACCACCAATGCTCGAATTTCCTAAAAAAATCTCTCTGCCAGTCGCGTTAGAATTCGAATATAACCCCAGAGCTCGTTCGCTTGGCAGTCTGTCTGCGTTTTTGCGGCCGGAAAAAACTAAAATGTGGCATTTTCTGGAGCGTGTGCCTATGTGTTGCCTGTTTGGTGTCTATTATACTTATACAATGAACGCCGCCATAGCTTCGCGCCTTTTAAAAGGAGGCTCCGCCTTTTACTAGGCAACGCTGAAGCTTGTCTTATTGTAAATCGAGCTCACTGAGGGCAATGGACAATTCATATTACTTACATATTACGGCTATAGCAAGTTTTGTTAGGGAAATTATTTACCAGTTACCTGTAGACTACTAGTCCATGAAAAGTGAAATTATACTTTTAGGTGAAATTCCATTATCATAGTTGTGGTCAACATCATTCTGAACTTTCAAATACCCCATTTGAATCAAGTACATTTGTATCAATTATCAAAAACCTATAAAAGCACAAATTAATTTAGTATAGCATTGTAAAATAGTTTTCTCATAGACTCCCATGTATAGTGAATCAACATTTTGGTGAAATTCCAAAATCCAATTTCTTGCACACATATCAACCTTTAACCATCCTAATCTAACTAAGTACTTTAAAATGAATTATCAAACGTCCATAAATACACAGATTTAGATAGTTTTGAATTGGAAAAATTTATTCATAGTTTCCTCATAGACTACTAATTGTCTGGTGATTCAATGTTTCGGTGAAATTCTAAAATCCAATTTCTTGCACACATATCCATTTGTAACCACCCTAGTCTAATCAAGTACATTAATATTAATAATAGAGAGTACATAAATACACAGATTTACCTATTGTTATATTTGAAAAAATTATTCATAGTTTTCTCATAGACTCATTTGAAAAAATCTGAGAATCTTTTTTTCGGATTGTATCGCCCCCCCCCTCCAGATGTGTATGTGTGTGCAGCTTTACTCAGGCAATGTGGGGGATCATGAAATTTTTGTCATCTTAAAAGGGGGGTTCATTAATTTTTGGTGCAATGGATGGGGGGTTCACTTATTTTGACTGATGCGCAGGAAGAATTTGCCGGCCCACCCCGGCCATAATAACTGAACGCCCTTTGGGTGCTGTCATTTTTGCCACCAAAATTTGAGTGCTGCATTTTACCAATTTTTTATGAATTTGTCTGTAATATTTTGGTAATTTTGGACCAAATGGACGTAAAATTTCATTGGCTACTGTTTCTTATCACAATTTTAGCAAAACTCTGAAAATGTTTACTGCGGTACATTTTGTAAAGGCGACAAAGGCTAAGGGAAAGTATCATTTCCATCTCTTGACACCGATGATGAAGCTAAAAAATGACTCCATTAAAGGGGCGACACTGTAGTCTTATGTTCGTTTAACATAATTCAAAGTGATCAACTAAGCATTTTAAAATCATGTGGTATATCAACATGTAAACGTGACATCAGAGGATGTGGAACACTGTAGCAACTTTGAAATGGCAAGGAAATATTTATACTGATCGCATACCTCGAGCCACGTTCTGTGTAACGCTATGGGAAAAGAAGCTCTCACATTTGTTTAATAAGTTGCCGTATTACGCCAAGGCACACTATGCGCGTTGCTTGAGCAAACATTCCATTTTTAAACAAAGCCAGTGCAAGATTCGAACGTCTCCCCATTCGGCGACAGTTAAGTTAGCGAAATCGGATGATATTTCTCAGAGTTTCACATTAAATTCCAGTGTTGACTACGTTAAACACAATTGGGACTATTTTGTGATTATAAGATGAACAGTAAAAGTCACAGAATATGCTCTCTAAGAGAGGGTTTACTAAAAGCATTTAGTTATTATCAATTTTTCTAGTGAAATTATCAAAACTGTAATTATCGAATTAAATATTAAAGTAGTATCAAAAAAAATTGTAGTATTTAAAGCCATCTGCTTTTCAAAAATTGTAAATTTATCCTTTTTGACAATTTTATAAGGATATTTCATCTCATTGATACACATTCTTGAAAATGTCAAGATTAAATGTCAAAACTTGATGATTGCTGTATTGTTTAGAGGACCTGGATGCATTTGAAGGTTTCGGGATCATATCTGATTGGTTCTTTACTATTTCAAAGTGCCTCTCTAGGCCAGTCCTTAAAACAATGTTTAGGGGTCATATCTAAGTGGTCCCTTAAAAAGATTAAGGGACACATCAGGGTGGCCCCGAAAGTTTCAAGGACTCATGTGGGTGGTCCCTGAAAGTTTCAAGGTCACATTAGGATAGTCCTTGAAAGATTCAGGGACACCTCAGGTTGGTCCCTGAAAGTTTCAAGGACTCATCCGGGTGGTCCCTGAAAGTTTCAAGGTCACATCAGAGTGGTCTCTAAAAGATCCAGGGACATATCAGGGTGGTCCCTGAATGTTTCAAGGACTCGTCTTGGCGGTCTTTGAAACTTCACGGTCACATTAGGATAGTCCTCGAAAGATTCAAGGACACCTCAATTGGTCCCTGAAAGATTCAAGGACTCATAGCCTTAGTCATGTTCACGCTACGATCACAGTTGCTGACATCATTGTCGAGATCGGGAACAGCACTGTCACTCCACAAAGGACCTTGGTAACAGACATCAAATTCATCGGCGATATCCAGTATTCCGTTGCTTTCCATGTAGTCCTGTCATTAAATAATTGGGGTAATGGACGTCCTACATTCAGAATCGGTAACCTTTCCCGACGAAGGAATTAATGCAGTGGACAATGTCCATTCGAATGTCGCGTCGTTTACACATTCGACTTGAAACAATGCAGAGTCTCACAACAAAGTGAAGATGTTTCACCAGTTGTTGAAGCTCCGGATCTTTGAAATTACCAAGCTCTTTTCAGATTTCGACCTCGAACATTTCAGCATCTGCAATGAACGCTAATGATTAATGTTTCTTAAAATTGTTGATATACTACTAAGCCAAACCACATGGCAAGACAGAAAATCTTATTCTAGGCTTCTATGGACCATCATTTCTCATACTTGGTCACTAGAGCCTGCCACTATAGGGTATAATTCAAGCGTCTAGATATGTACGCTGTGCTGAAGTCCTCATTGGACCTACGAGGTGGAATACTAAAGTCTATCCATAATGCCAAGACTCCAACATTTAGTGGTCTGCCACCAAAAACTGAATTTCTGCCCTTACCCGGCAAGAAAAGCAGCGCATCCTTGTTAGGCAAATCTAACCAATCATGTATAAACGTTGCTTGGTGAACCTCATCTGGAGAAATCAAGGGCCAGAAATAGGCAAATCTCCACAAAGGGAGTACCAGTGCTCCTTTGGCTGCACAGAATTGCATGTGTCTAATGGTTCTCCCTATCAGATACGTAGGTGGTAACAACCAGTTAACCACTGAACCCCAATCGTGGGTAAAAGCATCCGTAGCAGTTGAATTCGGGCACCAAAAACGTGAATTAAATGTCATGCACCTGGCATTATAAGACGATGCAAATCTATCCACGCTGAATGGACCCCATTGCTTACTCAATTGTTTAAAGTAATGCACATTTATGGACCAATCATCAGTGTCCACAAGCTTACTTATATGATCTGCTCGCTCATTGACCGATTGAGGATCCACTCTGGTTTTATTGATATTGCAAATTGAATGCAAATTGTAAATGTTGCTAGTGGTATCGTCTGTAACTCAGGTTTCATGCTTCCTTTAGTCGCAATGCTGACGACATTCTGGTTGTCTGTGAATCACTTGACAGATTTACCATGTACAAATTTGGCTGTAGATAGTAACACTTTATACATTGCTTCTAACTCTCTCCAAGTCGAACTCTGTTCTGATTCCTGTTTATCCCAAGGAATTGCCATGTGGTATGATGTCATTTTCAACAATATAACCCCCATATGCATTCTGGGAGGCATCAGAGTATATCACAGATTCTGCTTTGGAACAGTTCCACAGTGGCATGCCGTTTAACTTACCTATGTTAGACTGCCAAAATATTAACTCGTCCCTGGCAGCCTGTGTTAGTGTGACCACAGAGTACCATAGACTGTCTATGATGTTACTCTGTGGTGTGACCTAACTGTCCCATGACCCCTTGCGACAGATCACAAAGTACAGATGCCTAGTCATAAGCATTGTAATATTGCCTATTCCCGACCTCATTGAAATAATTTGCCCCAGGCCTTGTCGGACTTGCCCCGGATGCTGCGGCACGTTTCGTACTGGATGTGTCCATCTGCTGGCTGGAATTGTCTGCTTTCTGAGCGAAGCGGGCTTTCTTGTTTTTCTTATCTTTCAGTTTTCGGCTTGCTCTAATTTCTGCCTTCCAGATTCTTTTCTCGTCTTCACTGTCTTCGGCTAACTCATGTGACTGGTATTTGATTGCAGTTCCCCCAACCAACTGAACTGTCAGCTAACGGAATCAGTTTTTGTCTATGGTTGATGATGTCTATACCTTTAGCAAGTTTCACTTTGGCGTCCTCGAAGTTCTTTAGCTCGAAACTTGTCTTAAAGTCGCCTAAGGTGTCCAATACCTTGCAGTTGTGCTTATACTTTAAAGGACAAAAAACACAATATCAATGACAAAAGTAACTATCGTCCGATTGCAGTTTCGACTGTTGCTTCTAAGCTTATGGAATTAATTTTACTTAGAAATATTGAATGTTCTCTTGAAACGTCACATTACCAGTTTGGTTTCAAATCTGGTCACTCGACCGATATGTGTGTCTTTGTACTTAAAGAAGTAATCAACTACTATAGAAAGCATGGTAGTAATGTCATTGTCACTTTCATGGACGCCTCCAAGGCATTTGACAGAGTCAACCATTGGGTTCTCTTCAAAAAGTTGATTGATCGCAAAGTACCAGTGTATTTTGTCAGATTTCTCCTGAGATGGTATCGAACTCAACAGACTTTTATTCGCTGGGGTGCATGTACCTCCAGTGGTTTTACTGTCTCCAATGGTGTAAAGCAAGGTGGGATCTTGTCACCGAAGCTTTTTAATATCTATATTGATCATTTGAGCTTTATGCTGTCTAATTCCAAAACAGGTTGTAACATTGGAGGACTTTTCGTCAATCATTTAATGTATGCTGATGATATTTGTCTGATTAGTCCTTCTGTCAAGGGAACTCAGAAGTTAGTCAATATTTGTAGTGACTATGGTGATACTCATGATATTTTATTTAATAGCAAAAAGACCAAATGTATGTGTGTGAGATGCGATTCTTCTATGATTCGTCACATTCCTTCTGTGTATCTCAATGGAGTTAAATTAGTATTTGTCACAAAGAAGACACATTTGGGTTTTGTTCTCAACGATCACTTTCGTGATGATGACGATATCGAGCGACAGATGAGATGCTTTTATATATCAGCTAATATGCTTATGAGAAAATTTTCTCGATGTACCTTTGAAGTCAAGAGTGTTCTTTTCAAAACATATTGTTATCAATTGTATGGCGGTCCAATTTGGATGAAATATTCTGTTATATTATGAGGAAATTGAAAGTTGCTTATATAATGCTGCTCGTCTTTTATTGGGTTATGATAAACGTAGTAGTGCAAGCTCTATGTTTATATCTAACAGAATCAATAACTTTGATGCCTTGCTGCGAAGGCAAATTTATGGTTTAAAGCAAAGACTTCTAAGAAGCAGTAATGATATTGTACGATGTGTGTATGACTCATTATATTTAAACTCTGAAATGATAAAGTTATGGAATAAGCTTCTTTTTGTATAACTTAACCAAGCTGTGTATAATTATCACCAGATTTTCTTTTGTTGTTATATGGACAATGAGTCCGAAATAAAGTTTATAATAATAATAATAATATACTGGTCTTCATTAGCTCTTCTCTTGAAGTGTGGGACCTCTACGAACTTGATTTTCTTTATCTCTGCCATTTGCTCCCGGCTCGCCACATCTTGTGAAGACTGGAGGTCTTGTTTCATCGCGGACATTTTGTCAGTCACGAGCTGATTTATGGACACTAAAAGCTGGTTGTTATTTGCTTGGATAATTCTCTGAATATCCAACGCTGCATCGTTACCTCGTGATGAATGGTCGGCTGTGTCCATTTTCTGCCGCGAACAAATCAAAATATGAAGCGAAGCGAACAAATCCAAAAGTGGACTTTTGAGGAAAGTGAAATGTGTCCTGCGTGTCTGGTGGAAGCGCGTAAACTGAGCCTATCACTTCCTGTACATCACTTTAATACACGTCTATATATATAAACAGCGCCCTCCCGAAACAACAAAACATTTATTTCTCCCTATACGTTGTAACTTGAGAAATATTATTTTCTATAATACAGGATGATGTCAGATATATATTTATATCCAGTTCATTTGCTAAATTAATAAATGAATCATAGTTTAAATCGTAATTTACATATGTACATTGCAATGCAATTAGAAATTTTGTATATTGGAGCCCAATTCTGTTAAGCCGCTATTGTATTTATGTGGTTTCTGGCTAATTCATCAATTTTGGAATAAATTTTTGAAACGGCAAAAAACCCCAATAATTTTCATTTGAATGTCGTGACCAGTATTTCCCGGTACTTATAAAAATAAAAAAGATAGCAAAAAGAAACCTGCACTGAGATCAAGGCACACCTACCCAACCCTTGCAACGGACATGACAACTGTTCCCTATGCAATGACCGTGAGTGCATGCCACTCGTTATCTTGAATAATGTGTCATGATAACAGTGGTATGATGTTTATTACATACTTAATGTGTAAACAGCCGGCCTATTCTGTCTTTTTCAAGCACAACCTACGCCCAGACATAGTCCTTGACTCGACCACATCCAGTGACGCTGTGGTGACGAAACTGGCGCAAACGACTGTCGTCAGTCTATCTCAGCCCTCTCAGCATACCATTTCCGTAATTATAAATTGGAGTCCACAACTTGCACGTCCCTGTGGTTGTACACAGCAGATTAAACAGCCAGAACAAACCAATTTGACTATACGATATTTAGGGGCTGAAGGGTCGTACTCTAGAGTGAAACACTGATCTGTAATTCGGTCAGTTGATTTTTTTTTTGAGTTTGGAGTAACTGAATGGTATTTCCATCCTTTAACGGACAAGCTTTTGAAAAAATTCCCCCGTTTCTCGTTTCCACGGACAACAATGGTGAACATAATCCCCCTGTCCTTGATTTTGGGAAAAAGCATGGGTATTCAACGCCGGAATGACAGATCTAATGTTGTATCTTCATCTGGATCCTAATCTAACCAAATTCCCTGTCATTTCTGCACGAAATGGGCTACATACTTTGCCACGCTATCACATCCACTTTATTACCAACGGTAGACCATGAAATATAAGGTACCTGTAGATTATCACTTTAGAGCTTTATGGCCATTGAATATTAAATGCACATATTTTTCTATCTATGGTGATGCATTTGATCGAGATCATTTATGTACCCACTCCTTGCAACACATATGTGGTTGCGTTAGTATGTGACTGCACATTGAAAATTAAGACGCGAGAAAATGCGTGAATTAAACCACCATATTCCCATACACATCATTAACCTGATACAGGCATACATATCACTTCAACTTGTGTAACACTTAGCACGTCGTCGTCGCTTCTTCATATATTACAGATATTGGTTGAAACCACGGGTATTGAGAGATGTTTCAGTCATCGATATGGCGACTAATGTCCTCGGTGAGAGGATAGCTATGCCGATTTGCATCTCGCCGACGGCCCTTCATGGCTTGGCGCATCCCGAGGCCGAAATTGCAACCTGTAAAGGTAAATAACATCAATATATGGACGGACTTTTAAGGTAAACTCTTTCTTGCCTAACGAGCTTTAGAATGAATCAAATTTCAAAGGCCCTAGCTGTATTTAAGTACAGCTGGGGCGACTTGACTTTTCACTTACCTTCGGAATCCTTCGGATACAATGGTAGTTGCTGGTTAGGAGCGGAGAACATAAACACAAAATATTCAAGGCTATAAGATCGCAATCCATTTTAGAGTTTTCTTTTGGTGTTGTTTTTTACAGCTGCAGCAGAAATGGGCACTGCCATGATAATGAGTGCTTTCTCCAGTAAATCTTTAGAGGAAATCGCTACACTTCGACCAAAGTCAATCAAATGGCAGAACGTTTACACCTGGAGTGATCGTGAGGTCACAAAGGATATGATAGCACGAGCTGAGAGGGCAGGCTTCAAAGCAATTGTTATCAGTGTTGACGTTCCCGTCTTTGGTATTAAGAGACGGCTTACAAAACTTGGTGGACTGGCCATGATCATTACTCTACAGAGCTTTGGAAATCTTGATAAGTATATCGGAAAGGTATCGACACTGCTGAGATCAGTTGTGTAAATGACGTAGTTATCAGTAGCAATTTAGAACTTTAAAAAAAATGCAAAAGTGCTTCAATCTTAGAAACGTACTTAGTGCTTTCGTCGATCGATCAACGTCAAAGAAATTTATTGCACTTGCCTGTATGCCAGGTATATCGTATATAAAACACCATTGGAACTAATTTGGGATAATTGGATTTTCATATTTTGCAAATTTCTCAAAAGTGTTAGGTACCATGTAGCTGAATGTTTCAATATTGCAAATTACTCAGAAAAACAAGTGTGTAATATGAAAAGAAAAGCAAATGAGATAACATTTGTAGGTTAAATAGACATTACTTCACCATCCAATTATCCCAAATTAGTTCCAATCGTTTTATAAGTATATCGGAAAAGTATCGACAATGCTCGGATCAGTTGTGTCAATGACGTATTCATTAGCAGCAATTCAGAACTTTGGAAACAAAATGCAAAAGTGCTTCAATTATAAAAATGCACTGAGTGCTTTCGTCGAAGAAATCTATTGCAAGGTCTATAAACACGTGCCTGTATGCAAGAATATGTGAGTCATGCTGCCTCATGAGCTCCATAAATTTTGGTATGGCCATCTTTCGCCTTAACAAATTCTCCAGTGCTAATTGTCTATCATAATCTGATAAACAGTAGCAAAACATTTATCTGACAAAGCACAGATCATCAGTGAGCTGACCCGAAGTTGTTGTTGTGAAGGTTTATAACACAGAAATACACACAGACTACCAACTTTTCACTGGACTAACAAAGTCTATGAAATGGTAGCCCACACGGACTACCATAGTACCAAAGCCTGGGACATAAAATTCAGTCAGTACTAGGCATGCCATGTCTTGACCAACTCTTTGGGATGAGCTAAATGCGGTCACACGGAAACTATGCCTCCTCCCAACTACAGAAAGCCCATGGTCGGTTTTTAGCCCAGCTACAGTCGTGCTGAGAGGATCGTGGTCGTTGCAATGACGGCTATCAAAATTGCGTATGTGTTCCTGGAACACATTTAGAAATGAGTGTTGGAAATGAGATACTCAACCAGCTTCAAGAAATGAGGAAAGAAATGAACAATAAGCTGGAAGGGGTTGACAAAACCATTGGTGAGCTGACTACGTCAATGGATGACCAATTTAGTGCTTTAAATTGCGAACTGAATGCGCTTCATTCGGAGGTAAGCAGTTTGAAACAAAGAAACGAGCGTCTGGAAAAGGAAAACGAGGATTTGCAAAAAGAGTTAAATGTCTTGCATCATAAAGTGCAGCAGTTTGAAAATGAGGTCCAAGAGATGAAAAGAGAGAAAGACGACCTAGAAAACCGTTCACGGAGAAATAACTTGTTGTTTCTATGGTGTAAATCAAGAAAATAAAGAAAACTGGGATACAACGGAAAGTAAAGTGAAAGACATTATCAAAGACACGATGGGAATAGAAAAGGATGTAAAAATTGAAAGAGCGCATAGAATTTCAAATGCTCCAACCACCAAAGGATCAAAACCTATAATCGTCAGTTTTCAATCGTGGAAAGATAAAAACCTTATCCTGAAAAACGGAAAGAAGTTGAAAGGGACAAATATAACGGTTGATGAAGATTTCTCTCCAAGGATAAGAAACATCAGGAAAAAACTTTTCGCGAAACGCAGAGAAATAATGGAAGAAGATGAGTCAAGTAAAGCTTTTGTGAGATTTGACAGACTGATTGTTTACAGAAATGGTCACTCTCTTGCGTACACAGTTGATGAGAAATTAAACCAGGTAGTTGGCGACCAAAGACGAGTATAGAGGTGTGGCCGAGGCCAGAAAATATTATGTGTTTCTCCTATAAAAATTTCATGTTGGAACATCCACGGGCTAAAATCAAAAATAGGACAACCTCATTTCCATGAATCTGTAGTAAGTTTGACATTTTTGGGTTATTGGAAACTTGGGCTAAAGATGAGTTGGAATTTAGTAATATTTTTCCTGGTTATATTGCGTTTAGTTGTGGTGCAAGAAGGTCAACTCAGAGAGGACGCTTTAGCGGTGGTGTGTTATTATTTGTGAAATCGAAATATAAAATGGGAGTCAAAAGAATCAATAAGGATATAGAAAATTGTATAGTTCTTAAAATGAAAAAAGAGTTTTGGGGTGTTGAAAGAGACATTTTACTTTGTGTCACTATATTGCGCCAGAGGGGTCATCCTTTTATAATTCCGTAAATTATAGTAACGGTATTGAAAATCTAGAAGACAAATTGATTCAAATTCAAGCAGACCGTGAAGGATGTAATTTGATGGTTATGGGAGATTTCAATGCTCGATGTGGAAATTTAGAAGATTTTATCATTGAGGATGAAAATACTGTAATTGGAGAGTTGGCGGACAGCTACCCAAACGATCATTTCAACACCGAGAAATTCTAAAGATCCAGTGGTAAATAATTTCGGAATGTCTTTGATCTCCATGTGTTGTTCTTTAAGTTTACATTTTCTAAATGGAAGAGTAACTGGTGACGAGGAAGGGGATTTTACGTGTATAGCCAATAGAGGCAGAAGTACTGTTGATTATGTATGTGTATCTACTGACTTGTATCGCCATATTTCACATTTTGAAATACCAACAATGGATGGATCTGATCATTTCCCACTGACATGTATTTTAAAGTGTAACACATCGGGTGATCCTGCTTCACCTTTTGAGAATGCACGTATTGCTAGAGGTACTTACACAATGGAAAGAAGAATCAAAAAGTTTATATCGTGATTTTTTATCAACGCAATACGTGAAAGATAAGCTACATGATTTGCTTATGTTGGTTGATTCTGATGTAAATGTAGTGGTGAAAAATTTATCTGCTCTGCTTGAAGAAGCGGGCAAAAATGCACATATGTTCATGCCTTTCAAAGCAGAAAATGGTATTGCACAGCGCACACAAGCAACATGGTTTGATCAAGAATGCAGGCAGAAAAGACATCTGAAATTCCAGTGCTTGAACAGATTTAGAATATCTGGTGATCCAGCTGACTACGATGAATATTCAAAGGTCAGAAACGAATACACAAAAATGTGCAGAGAAAAGTCGACACATTTCACCAATTTGCAAAATAATAGACTGCACTCGACAAAAAATGTAAATGAAATGTGGAAAATTCTTAGTGGGTTAAAATACAAAGGGAATCCTGCAAATGCCATTGACATTCAATCCTGGGGTATGTACTTTTCTTCCCTGTTAAACGTAAATCACGAGGAGGCAAATGTTCAGGAAATTTATTCGGCAGATTTAGGACAGGTTTACATTGAAGAGGACACTTTAAATGCACCAATTACAGATACTGAAATCCTAGAAAGCATTCAAATTTGAAGAAAAATAAAGCAGCTGGGGAAGACTATCTTATTGGAGAATTTTTCAAATCAGCTCAAGATATATTGTTACCCATTTTAAATAAGCTTTTCAATAGAATTTATGATACTGGTGTTTTTCCCTTCAGGCTGGGGAAAGGAATTATTTTGCCACTTTACAGAAAGGAGATACGGGAAATCCAGAAAATTATAGAGGTATTACATTGCTTAGTGTCTTCAGTAAAATTTTTACGGGTATTTTAAATAAGAGGCTTTATTGTTGGGCAGAAGCAACCAATAAGATCCCAGAAGAACAGCTGGTTTTCGTAAGAAATACAGTACAATAGATAACATGTTTGTTTTAAACGCACTCATTCAAAAACACTTGTCCAGGAAGAAATTGCCTTTTTATTGTCTTTTTGTTGATTTTCAAAAGGCGTTTGACAGTGTAGAGCACAAGAAATTATTTGAAAAACTGTCTATGTCTGGAGTTGGTGGTAAAATGTTAAACATGATTAAGAGCATTTACAAGGATGTACAATCTTGTGTAAGAGTTCAAAACCAGTATTCAGATTTTTTCAATTGTAATATTGGCGTCAGACAAGGATGCATGCTTAGCCCCTTATTATTTGTTTTATTTATTAGTGAATTACAGTCGTGTATAATGAATGCAGGGTATACAGAGGTGCAAATAGATTATTTGTATGATCTTTTTTTACTTTTGTTTGCGGACGACATTATTTTGTTTTCAAATACGGTAAACGGTTTACAAAATCTTATCAATGTGCTTTCAAATTATTGTGAGAAGTGGAAACTAAAGGTGAACCTAGACAAAACAAAGATTGTTGTTTTTAAACGAGGTGGAAAACTTGCTAGAAAAGAGAGATGGTATTTTAACGGAAAGCGGATCTCTGCTGTAAGCTTTTACAAATATCTTGGTTTGTTATTTTCTTGTAGGGGTAGTTGGGGTAAGGCAATAAAGACCTTGGCCCAACAAGCGAGTAAAAATCTAGCCGTACTACAAAGGTTTTATTATAAAATCAAAAAGCTGCCGTTATCATTGTATTTCAAATTATTTGACGCTATGGTTACTCCTATTTTGACGTATGGAGCTGAAATTTGGGGTTATAAGCTTTATGACAATGTTGAAAGAGTTCAACAAAAAGCTTGTAAAAATATTCTTTGCGTACGATTAAATACATCCAGAAATGCAGTTTTAGGAGAATGTGGCAGACTACCGGTATTTGTTATAAGTGTTAAGAAGTGTATCAAGTATTGGTTAAAACTGATTCAAATGGAAAACTACAGACTCCCTTTCAGAGCCTATAAAATGCTTAAACATTTAGATGATAGTGGGAAAATTTCTTGGGCAAGTCAAGTACGCATTCTACTGCAAAACTTTGGTTTTCATTATGCGTGGTTGGCTCAGGAAGTTGGAAATCCTGATTATTTTTTGTCTTTATTTGTATCAAGAGTCGCTGAAGTTTCGATGCAAACGTGGCATACAAACATTCATAAGGAAACTTCACTTTATAATTATATTACTTTTAAACATTTGTTAGAACCAGAAAGGTATATTGACATTTTACCAGAAAGACACCTCATATCAGCAGTCGCCAGAATCAGATGTGCAGTAGAAAGCAAACTAGAAATTGTAAGAGGAAGAACTAAAAATAGAAAGACAGTTGAGATTATGTAGATTTTGCAAGAAGAGATCTGTAGATGATGAATATCATTTTTGTTGATATGTGACTTTACTCAAGCATTAAGACAACATTATCTGCCTGTATATTACACTGAGAATGTATCCTTTGTAAAATTTATTGAACTCATGAAAAATAGGGATAAGCATGTGATTTTTGGCCTTGCCAAATATATTCACCATGGTATACACAAGAGAAAGTTGTCAGAGAGACCACAAGTGTAAGTGATATAAGTATTGTACGGCGAGTGTGTCTGTCTTTTTGTAGTTTTCTTTTTCGGTAGATTTGTAATTGTTACTGATAGTGTTTTAATCTTTGCCCCTTCAAAAGACTTATGTATTTCCTTTTATAGTTTGTGTAACGAAAGGCTGGTGGCCTATGTTATTGAAGCAATAAATATTTATTCCTATTTATTCCTCAAATTTGCGTACAACTCATTGTATTGACGGGTTGTCAATACAATGATAGGTCACCAAACTTTTGAGTGTCACTGTTGTCAATTATACCAGTTTCCTTTGGGTATTGAGGGTGTGCAGGTATTTACATCAAATGACTAACACATTCACTTCATTGGCAAAATCTTGAAAAATAACATTTTCTTGTCTGGTTAATGAAAAAAATCCCTCAACTAAAATATGCATGGGCTACCAGCCATTGTCACTGGGCTACGGTAGCCCAATGGGCCGGGACTACATGGAAAAAAGTTAATTTCTATATATATATATATATATATATATATATATATATATATATATATATATATATATATATATATATATAATATATATATATATATATATTTTGCAGGATGCATGAAACTGAAGTAATATATTTCATTACTTTGTACTTGAAGTAATGTTTATATATATATATATATATATATATATATATATATATATATATATATATATATATATATATATATATATATATATATATATATATAATATATATATATATATATTGCAGGATGCATGAAACTGAAGTAATATATTACATTACTTTGTACTTGAAGTAATCTGTTTATATATATATATATATATATATATATATATATATATATATATATATATATATATATTATTACCTTTTTTGCCTAAGCATTACCATAGAAAACTTCAAGAACAAATAGATAGGCGGGAATATACCTACAATCCTTAAACTGAAATATGCTGGCCTGTGTTCTCCATGGAACAAGATTGCATAACTACAAGACTATGTTCATCAATTACATGTAACAATAATGTAGGAATGTCACTTTTAATATTTTACATATTTGTCTTTTCACTGTGTACATTTATTGAATGATAGTTCAGTGTTAAATATAGACATTACGAAACGTACCAAAGCACATATTGCCAAGCTAAAAATATATTGAAACTCTCGACAGTCACGACCAGACACACATAATCAGTTTTGTTTCCTCTACCAAAAGGACCTGAGGATCGGAGAACACTTTCCGCCTGAACTTGAAACCTCTTGCCTTGCTTCGACCTGGAAATACATAGCATGGGTCAAAACAATGACAAGATTGCCGGTCATCCTAAAGGGTATCATGACTGTAGAGGACGCACTACTGGCCGCAGAACACAAGGTTCAAGGAATAGTCGTATCGAACCACGGTGGCAGACAATTAGATGGTGTACCAGCGTCGGTAAAATCAACATTGCTCGAATTTCACTAAGAAAAAGCAAAATTACCTCTCTCTCTCTCTCTCTCTCTCTCTCTCTCTCTCTCTCTCTCTCTCTCTCTCTGTATGTATGTATGTATGTATGTGTAAACTGAAACATTATTCTTTTAGTTTTGAGACTAAAAACACAGTTTTATAGTCTCTGCGATTTGCAAGTGTTTTATTTCCCGCTGGTCGATCAGTATTTTACTGTGTTTGTTTTAACGTGTTGCAGTTTTTATCCTCTGCCTTTTAACAAGTTTTTTATCTCCCGCTCGTCGGCCAATATTTTAATGTATTGTTTACTTTGAATGGGTAATAAGGCAGGGTTTTCACTAAGATATCTGACAGGGCAGTACAGCCTGAGCAAAGAGAACACGCGGAAGACAAGTTGTACCCTCTCTTGCATGGAAAAAATTGAGAAATTGATGAGTACAATGGTGCAATATGTGAGGTGTTTTTCAATTTGTCTCTTTAAAAGTAAAACTGTTAGAACACCCCAAGGGGGGATATAGTGCGAGAGGGGGATGTCCCCCCTCTCGCATCGCAAATTTTGAGAAATTGACATGTGAAATGGTGCAATCTGAGAGGTGTTTAAATTCATTTTGCACCAAAAATTGAGTAACCCCCCCTTCTTTCTCTCCATATTTTGAGCAACCCCTTGTAGCTTTCAATTTTTTGAGTGACCCCCAAGGCCATCAATAATGACGGCTCCCAAACATGAGTAAACAGGAGGCACTCTGTTGAACCGGTCCGTTAATGGTTGCTGTAAGTAGTTAAATCTCAGGTCTTAAATCGTCTTTGTAGTTCTTTTGAACTATGTCATACTATACCCATTTACATGCACAATTATATCGAGCACCTTTATTTCTTGTCTAGCTCGAACATGGAAGTCGTTTTCCGGCTCTGTAGAAATCTAAAAATACAGTTGAACCTCAGGGTATCTCCATCAATATTCGTCTAGAAGTTATGAATATGATCAATAAATGTCATGTATGCCCTTACCTGTGTCTAGTGTGTGCCAATTACTTTACCCTAGCTATCTCCGTATAGTATTTCAAAAAAACAGTTCACATCTGTGAATTGCCAACGTGGGGGCTTATCGTCCTCACCAAATAACTGGTTAGCTGCTCATAAGGTAGTCCGTCTACTACATTATGAGCTGCTAACGAGTTATTTTGTCAGGGCGATAAGCCCCTACGTTGTTGATCAGCAGAACAAGTTAATGAAGGGGATAAGGGAGGGCAATTAACAAATATGGGCTGTTTCCTTTGAAATACTACACAGAGATAGCTAGGGTAAAGTACTAGGCACACACTAGACACTGGTAAGGCTTGTATAATGAAAAAAGTTTACTTGAATTCATGAAATTTATTGATCGTATTCATAAGTTCTAGACGAATATTGCTCGCGATACCCTGTGGTTGAACTCCCCTTCCCCTTTCCACCGTCCGGGCCGCACGGCTTTGTTTAAAATGTCGACAATTCGAGGGAGGGTCTTTGCCCAAAGAAACGCCTTTTGCTAGCGAAGTTACCCCTTTGCATGGGTTTTAGAGTCAAGAGAGCCGGAACGCGACGAGAGTGATAAATTTTGCAGATTGATGTGTTATCGGACATCGTTGATGCAGTCGGGGACAGACTGGAAGTATACGTAGACGGTGGTATACGAACTGGTACTGACGTTTTGAAAGCATTGGCACTTGGTGCAAGGGCTGTATTCATCGGTAGGCCTGTAGTCTATGGACTGACAAGCAATGTAAGTCTTCCTGTTCTACATTAATTCATATTGGGGTTTAAGTTCTTAGAACATGAGTTTCAAAATAACGTCTAAATATATTCAACGGGATGACGGTACCATAATATTTGTAGCCTTCTGCTCGCTATATCACCTGCATGGTTGAATTAAAATTTCATTATGGAGGTTATTTAATCAACGCTGTATTTACTTGCTTGTTATCGTAGATATCATCAAAATGCAAGCACATCATGTTTGAAGTCAGCTTATTCAATCAAATTCGCTGATCTCTCCTAAATCATTAATTTTGGTTGAAGTCACAGTCTCAAGAAAAACAAAGGCCTGAATTCCCTTTAGAAAACCAGATAAAAAGTGAAAATGCTCACGTGTTTCATGATATGTTGCAGTTGTGTGTAAAATCAAACTTTGGCCACATGATTGCAACTTCATAGAAAGTATTATGATCAACATCATGATTAATAGTCACCACACATTAATTCTAAAAGTCATTAAGTAAACAAATATGTAATTAGCTGAAATGAAATAAAGATACTAAATCACTTTGACTTCTGTCATTGTATCTTCACTATGTATAGCAAGTGTCATTGCCTTTCGTCGAGTCCTTCAAGCTATATATTCCAAACTGTGAAAGCTCATTAGATATGCAAATTATAAATTAGCTGAAATTAAAATGCGAAATGACGTTCAATATTGTTTTAACTTGATGTCATCAATGTATATAGCATGCTTTGTCAGCTTTGATCGAGTAAATCCAGGTAGATATCCCTTATTAAGAAAGTTCACTAAACATGCAATTTAGGGACTTACTGAAGTAAAAATGCTTAATGTCATTCAAGAATGATGTATCATAGCATCTTCAATCTTCAATATATTGTAACGAAACTCTGAATTACCAGAAATACCATGAAAGTCAAAACCTGCTAAAACACGTGAGGACAATTCTCTCAGAAATATGTAGTGTGATAAAGTGAACGGGCCTCTGAATGACGTCCGTCACCGAGGTGTTCGACTTGTGCATGAACAGAACAAGCACGTAGGAAACCGGGTCTACAGAGGCTACTGAACACACGCCTCGACTCAGACGAAACCAACCACAAAGATAACCAGGAAAACTAACTTAGTGTACCAGTACCTGTAAATCTGGCACCTCAGCCTCACGGAGGCCTACTAAGAATAGCAAGATATAGGATTTAACGCAAAATAGGAGAAAATAGCGGTAGCCATGAGGTTAGATCAGGAGAGTACAGAGATGCACTGCTCACTGCAGGACGGCTACCTGAAGAGTGTGGCCCAGCCGGGGGATGGGTTGCCTATAGTTACCATGGACATGTGACTAAAACCCTTCCCCTAATTTGGTGACTGACATACGCGGGAACGCTTTATCTGAAAATCACGGATATTGCCTATTTTCTCAACCACCTGCAAATCCAAAGTAGGGACCCATCCGCACCAACGGGCTCCGAGGGCGATTTTGTGTGCAGTATTTCATAACAATATGTAGCAAGTTTTGTCATCTTTGGTCGAGTTAATCCAGATATATCTCCCTAATTAGGAAAGTTCATTAAATATGCAAATCTAAACATGCTGGTGGTGGTGGTGGTGTAGTGGTGGTGGCGGCGGGGATGAAAGTCTGTCAAGAGACACCAAAACTCCCTTATTTAATCATTGGGCTTACCTAAGATCTTGTCTCTTTAGGGTATTTTCATTATTTTATATCAGAGTCTCGTGACACAGAAGTTTGTCAAGTGACCTTGATTGGTGTCGGATGGATCAACGATCATTTCCATTTATAAATTTACTGCGCAGAAATTCAAACTAAGGGAGCCGTCATCATTTACGGCCTGGGGGGGGGGGGTCGGAGGAATTGCTTTCGAAACTCCAAAATTTCCAGTAACCCCCCCCCTGCCAACCATGACGTATTTGAGTAACCCCCCTCTCTGCTACAGAAAATTTGAGTGACCCCCCTCTCCCCCCAAAAAAAAATTGGGAAAGTTAAATATCTATACAATAAAATGGATTGCTGCTACGACAGGCCCTGTACAGACCCTGATTAAACCCTGTGGTATAGGTCTTTGTCGGAAGGAGGTTCCAATTACTGTGGCAGGGGCTGATGTACAGGTCTGTATCCAGTGCTCTGGTGACATGCAGTTATTCTGTAGGATTTTTTTTTCAAGAGGGGGAAGATGTGGTGCGAAAGCACCACAAGAGACCGCATAAGCGGTCGCGGGGGAGGTCAGGAGGGGGGTGTCCCCCCTCCTGCCATTGGAGCTTTTGAAAAATAGAGATTAAAATGGTGTTATTTGGTGGCACTTGGGGAGTATTTTTTTCGTATAAAAAACTCAAAGGAAAATAAATCTGAGACAGTATTCCAAAACTTATATTTCAGTTCACTGATTTCAACTATAATTTTTGAAACCGAGAAAATAGCGACAGACATACATTTATTTAACATTTATTATTTATTATTATTTTCCTGCAATAAAAGATGGGTTTGTTGTCAAGGCATTCAAATGGTTTTAAACTTTATAGCATCAGAATAAGCTTGCTTTACACATTTTCCCCTATCGGTAACCTATACAATGTAGAATATAGAAAGCAGACGTTTCTCATTAATGATCAGGCAAGTATATCAATCTTTAATCAGGAAATACTGAAAAATGTACTCAGTACTAGCCTCTAACATAAGGCTTGCCACGTCGAATAGCTGATCATTCTCGTCTGAAGATCACAATAACGTGAAACACATAGTGTAATGAGATTTTAGTTTCTACTTGAAACCACCTGTATTATGATATATATATATATATATATATATATATATATATATATATATATATATATATATATATATTATGTGTGTGTGTGTGTGTGTGTGTGTGTGTGTGTGTACACACAAATACCGGGTATGAATATACATATCTTTACTATTATTGTTGTATTAATTCGTAACTCCACTAAATGTTTCAATACATGTCAACAAAATTGAGTAGCCCCCCTTTCTTGTTCTCCACTTTTGAGCAACCCCCCCCCCCTTGTAGCTTTCGATTTTTTGAGTGAACCCCCCTCAGATTCCTCCGACCCCCCCCAGGCCATAAATAATGACGGCTCCCTAAGAAGATGTTGAGAGGTTTCACCATTCTTTGAAATACTTTTCCCCGAGAGGGTAACTCAGATTACATTAACATCACATAGTAGCCTCCCAAGACTAGTGTAATGTTGTTCAGAGTTGTGGGATGATACGATTTCCTTTGATACATTTGGTCATTTCAACTCTCGTTTCCTTAGTAACTGCATCCACAACTTGATTCTCTGATGTTTGATATTTAGAGGGAACAGGTTTAACCGTTTCAAATCCCACATTATTCTTTTGAACCTTTGTAGACTTCTGATAAATATCTCTAAATATTGTCAGAAGCAATCGTCTTGCAGTGTTCGTAAATGTTCTGTCGTGTTTCCCACCTGCATATTTCTACATACTATTTATTCAACGTTTTTTTCATTTCACTCTTAAAATGAATAACATTCTACTGCATTATATCAAATGATACGTATTTCCTTTTTGGATAGACTGTGAAAAAGGAGCTAAGATAATCGCCATATTTTTGTCAAAGATTTGCCGTGATCAAATGACGGTTAGTCTTCGTACCTTTAATGTGTTACATAATTATCATACTCTACATGCAGTGATCTTCAAACGTCGAGCGAAATAAATGAGTAATTGCAGATTCATTTTTATAATGTTATTTTAGGGAGAAGAAGGTGTGAAAACTGTTCTTCAAATCCTAGGAGATGAGTTGAGCAGAGCCATGGCTTTGACAGGTTTGTGTAGCGACAGTCTCAAATAGAGCCTCAAGGATCCTCGGGGAGGGGAGGGGAGGGGAGGGGAGGGGAGAGAGAGTGTAGTAGTAGTAGTAGTAGTAATAGTAGTAGTAGTAGTAGTAGTAGTAGTAGTAGTAGTAGTAGTAGTTTTAGTAGTAGTAATAGTTGTATCGTTCGGTATTGTGACACATACAAACTCAATTCAATTGCAAAGAATCGATAAACACAGGGCATTCCCCATTATAAAATGAATTTCACGAAGCTGCAAGTTTCCTCAATATTCCCTATTTCAGGATGTAGCCGAATAAGTGATATATCCAGGGATCTACTTAGTAAGGCGGACCAATGGTCGAAGCTATGATCGTGATTTCACTATTGTTGTTTGGAGACTTGCATTCATGTCAGACGAAAACCGGTTTGTGTACATGACGTATACTTTATGTCACACTCTGAATTATCGATGTATCAACCACGCCAAAGGATTGACTGTGCCACCAACTCCAACAAATTTTCTTTTATTGCCAATGATTGTCCAATTTTAATCTGTTCATAATATACTTGTAATGCAAAACTCGAAAGTACTTTTCTGTGTCAGCACAATCGGTTCATGACTTGCCGTTTATGTTTAAACTTCACACAATACGTTTCAAGTCGGTTCTCAGTCAGCCAGCTGAACATTGTCATTTTACGTACTGTGCATTGTGTAATCTATTTACTTTAATGAGAGCAAAACAGCTGCTGAACAGAAGTGAAAATGCTCACGTGTTTCATTATATTATATTACAATTATGTGTAAATTTGAACCTTTGCCACATGTTTGCAACTTCATTGAAAGTGTTATTATCAACAGCATGAACAATATTCACCACAGATTAATTCCAGAGGTCATTAAGTATACAAATATGTATGTAAATAGCTGAATAAAAATACTGAATTTTTTAAATAAAAATACATTTTTTGACTGCTGTCAATTTATCACCACTTTATATAGCAATTGTAATTGCCTTTTTGTCAATTGTAATGATCAACATAAAGAACAATATTCAGCACAGATTAATTCTAAAGGACAACGCAGCTGGGGGAATTGTATGAGCCCCTCACCAAGATATCTACGTATAGTACATGTCGCACACTATGTAAGTGTGTAGGTAGCCCCTTATCACGATGATATCGTAAACGTTTTGAGTTAAGGTTATATAATGTATATGATTACCAGAAAACAATGACCACACAATCATTTAAGTTCATTAGTCTGCATTCACAAACACCATTCGAAGGGAGGGAGCATTGAGGATTGGAAAATATCAAGGGAATGTTGGGGAGCATGTGAATAGATTCTGGAAATTAAAGAGGGACTCGAAACGAAACTGTCTCTGTTTGATATGAAATATTTGTTGGTTTGCCTCTTTAAAAAGTCACAAAACGAGTACTTTTCACAGTCAAATAGATATATCGATCCAGATCACGTGGAACTCCTCCAGCCTTTTTTGTCAACAGAAACATGAATTTTGACTTCATAGAGCAGTACGCAGATTAGAGCTAACCGCTTGTTCCAATGCACAATACTGGGGATTTATGAAAAAGCCAATTTGCAACGTTTGCAGCATTCAGGAATCCAAACGCTTGAGCTTAAAGTTGTGAGGCTAAATAACAGCTGTTGATAAGAGTACTGAAAACAGCTTGTAAGACCCTCTCTTTATACATCTTTATTCCCCACCTGTATTCCCCCAGATGCTTGTGAATGTCGCCTAGCAAGTTATTTAATTTTAGAAAAATCAATATTACTTCTTAGACACACGAACCAACACCTTCATCTCAGCCTTTAAGCCATACGGTAAAATCTGATGCAAAGGAAGTGATATTTATTGCACGCAATGCTATCAAGCGGATTTGGCATTCCACATATTAAAGTAGGCCATTATAAATGCCATTGTTGAGCCGTACTATATTTTACAAACGTCCTTAACCAGTCTCATGGTGACCCAGTATCATGTTTGATCCAGTAAGGCTGCATTCACAAACATCTCTGGAGGGGAAGATTCGGAAAGTACAAGTTCTCGGATTTTTCAAATACCCCCTAACAAACTCGCAATGTGTCCAAGTCCCTCTTCTGACTTGATATATCTGAAGTCCCCTCCCCCTCAAGTAAGGCAAAATGTGGCCAATATTGTGCTTCGTCCAAAAATATCAATCATAACACATGGGATTCTATTGGGCAAACCAATTACATTTTCCCCATAAAAGCAAGCTGTATCTCTACATTTATATGTGTGTGATAATTCATGTAAATGTACTCGTGTAAATGTGAAAAGTGCATGTGTGTACAAAAAATTGATTTGTGGATTTCATCGATAATGTTGATTCACTATACATTGTAGTCTATGAGGAAGCTATGATTTTTTTACGATACAAAACTAGCTAAATATTTTCCAATCTAAAATTAACTAATCTGTTCCATCTATATAAGTTTGATAACTGATACAACTGTTTTTGATTAGCATGGGGTGTTTACAACTGCACATGCGGACAAGAAATTTAATTTGGAATTATACACAGGAGTCTATGACAAACTGTAAATAATTATTTCTCAATTTAAGCTACCAATATTGGAGCATATGGACCCTGAATAATAAACATAATTGTACTTCATTAGAAGAGGGTAGTTACATATGCATAATTTTGGAATATCGCCGGAAACGTTGATCCACTGTACATTGGTAATCTATAACCAATCAAAATTCGGCCGCTCGCTTGTTAGCAGAAAGAAGAAAAGGGACCACATAACACCAGTACTGCAAAATTTACATTGGCTTCCAGTCCAGAAACGAATTGATTTTAAAATTCTTTGTTTCACTTATAAAAATCTTACAGGCCAAGCCCCTGACTATCTAGCAGAAATGCTTACAGTACGTCGTACTGGTCGCCGTACACCGTCCTTAGGTCCCAGTCTAGTGTGCGATCATTTTGCATCAGCCTGTTTGCAACACGGCTTTTTATGGCAATAGAGCCTTTTCTGTATGTGCTCCCCATTTGTGGAATGCTTTACCATTTGTGATAAGGCTTGCTAATTCTTATAACAATTTTAGAAGTCATTTAAAAACTTATCTTTTTAGCTCATTTTATTCCTAGACATTTTTTAAAATTTTATCTCCTTGCATTTTATTGGTGTTTCTCCTAATTTTTATTTATAATTTACCTCTTTTTTAGTGTTGTGTAAAGCGCATTGAGATTTTTCAAATGTAATGCGCTCTATAAGAAATAAATATTATTATTATTATTATTATTATTATTATTATTATTATAACAAAACTGTGAATATTTTTTTCCAATTTAAAACTTGCAATATTTGGACCCTGATTAATTGGCATAATTGTACTTGATTAGAAGAGGGTGGTTACATGTGCATATGTTTCGTCGAAAATGTTTATCCACTATACAATGTAGTCTATGAAGAAACTGTGAATATTTTTTTACGATACAAAACTAGCTAAATCTGGGTATGTATCGTCATTTGATAATTATTATCAAATGACGATACATAAGTATTATACTTATTTAATGAACTTGATTAGACTAAGGTGGTAGCAAATGCATGTCTGTGCAAGAAATTTGATTTTGGAATTTCACTGGAAATGTTTATTCACTATACATTGTAGTCTATGAGGAAATCTGAAATCTCCCGCCCCCTCCAGAGGTGTTTGTGAATGCAGCTAATACCTTCTCGTGTCACCGCTTGGAGTGACGCATAGAACCATTGTACCATGGCGGGCGGCAAGCAGTTAGTGTGTCTCGATGATTTCGAGGCAAGAGCCAAGGATATACTGTCAACACCAGTGTTGGCATACTACAGCTCAGGGGCCGACGAAGAAAACACGCTCAGAGAGAACAGAAAAGCGTACCGCAGATAGGTTACCGAAACATCGCGTTGTAAATATATCTTATTAAATGTGTATTGTCGTATTCCATGTTGTACATAAAATAAACCCCGTATTTTTACAAAATGATATGCAAATTAGCAAAAAAACACAAAAGAAATCCCAATGTCTTCATTTACATACAGGTAATCTCTGACATTTGTTTCTAGGTTAGTTTTATTTTGAAGGGATTTCAAAATTACAGCAAGTCTGATGGGGGCATTTGATGAACGTGAATTAAGATTGTTGGGAGAGTCATTTGAAAAAATCTAGGTTTTGTTGTATTCTTACCAAGGTGTTTGAGAATGATGCCTTGCAAGATATCTAATTTCAGCAAAATCAATGTTGGGGAGCCGGCCGTCATCATTTACCGCCTGGAGGTCGGTCGGAGGAATTTCATCGGAAACTCCGTAATTTCGAGTAACCCCCCCCCCCTACCAACCATGATGAATTTGAAAAACCACCTCTCTCACACAGAAATTTTGACCGATCCCACTACTTATAAAAATTATGTATCAATACAGTGATTTGAAAAATTTACAAAAATACAGCAATAATAAAGACCTTTCAAATTCTGGTGTAGGCCTACTATGCTAGATTATCATCTGTTATCTCATAACAGTTGAAAAAGGTGAAACCAACAAAATAAAATTCAAAGTCACAACAAAATGTAGATATAGATATAAAGTTCACGCTATAACCAGTGTCCAACAATATAGCATTGCTGAATTTGGATGAGTATCATGACAGGGTTTTCACAAGGATATCTGACTGAGCAGAATTCGAAAGTACGGGGGGACACGAAAGAGGGTGAGTGGAAGTGTCAAAAGGGGTGTCCCCTTTGATGTGTGCAATGGTGGAGTGTGGTGTAATCTGAGAGGTGTTTTAATTTGTTTCTTTACTAAGTAAAACTGTTAGAACACCTAAAGGGGAGAGCAACCCCTTCTCTCCTCTCGGATCGAAAAGTTTGGAAAATTCATGTGTTCAATGGTGCAATCTAAGGTGTTTCAATTTATTTTGCACCAAAAATTTAGTAACACCCCCCTTTCTCTCCATATTTTGAGCAACCTCCCTCCTGTAGTTTTCGGTTTTTTGAGTGACCCCTCCCCCTCCGACCTTAGACCGTAAATAATAACGGGTGCCTTACGTCTTAAACGTATATACGTTTTAGCCTGCAGGCCGTATGGTAAATATTTTATGAAAAAGAAGTCACACATATTACACTAGGCTGTTCTACATTGTGCCAACGTGACATACTTGTTTGACCCAGTTACCTTCTCGTGTCACCGCTTGGAGTAACGAATAGAACCATTTCACAATGGCGGGCGCTAAGCAGTTAGTGTGTCTCGATGATTTCGAGGCAAGAGCCAAGGAAATACTGCCTACACCAGTGTGGACATACTGCAGCTCAGGAGCTGAAGAAGAAAACACGCTCAGAGAAAACAGAAAAGCTTACCGCAGGTAGGTTAACCAAATATCGCGTTGTTAACCTATCGTACCCCTTGATGTTAACATATCGTAAACTCACGAAGCTTAGGTTTAGAATTCTTTGGACATATTTGATGTTGTACTTTGCCCCGAGTGTCGGTATGGAAGTTGTAAAATGACTTACCTAAGGCAGCGTTGAGTTTTTATGGCCGGGGGTGGGCCGGCAAATTCTTCCTGCGCATCAGTCAAATAAGTGAACCCCCCTACCCATTGTACCAAAAAATTAATGAAACCCCCCCCTTTCAAGATGACAAAAATTTTATGACCCCCCCCCCCCAACATTGCTTGAGTAAAACTGCACACACAAACACCTCGGGGTATAGAGCGATAGAATCCCCCAAAAGAGCTTAGGTTTTTTTCAAATGACCTTCCCTACAAACTCAAAAGGTGTTAATGCTCAGATTTCCCCTTCTGACTTGCTATAATTTTGAAATTACCCCTCAAAGGGGTTGGATAGAAATACTGGTGGATCGCAATATTTTTGCGCAAGCGTGTGTGTACAAAATTTTGATATTTGGATTTAATTAAAATTGAGCTGTTGATAATGTTGATTCACTATACATGGTATACATATATTTTCTCATACATATATAAATTCATAAAATCTATATTCATAAATTAAAATAAAATCTTTATTCATAAAATTCATAAATCTATGTAGTACTTTTTCAATGCAAAACTATATCTATGCATTTATAGATATTTGATAATTTACATCAATGTACAAATGAAATAGGGTTGTTACAACTGGCATGCGGACAAAAAGTTTGACCTTAGAATATAACCAAAAATGTTCATCCACTATACATGGGTGTCAATGATAAAATTGTGAATAATTTTTTCCAATGAAAAACTTGGTATACTTGTGCATATACAGACGTTCAATAACAAACATAAGTGTACTTGATTACAATATGATGGTTAAAGGTGCATATTATGTGTACAAGAAATCTGATTATGGTATTTCACTGAAAATGTTCATCCAGTATACATGGGAATCTATGAGGAAAGTATGAATAATTGTTTTCCAATACAAAAATAGGTAAAGCTGTGTTATTGTACTCTCGATTATTGATATCAATGTACTTGATTTGATTAGGGTGGTAACAAATGGATGTGTTTGCCAGAAATTGGATTTTGGAATTATACCAAAATGGCTCCGATCACGTTTTGCAAATTTTGACACTATGACTTTTGACCTTGGCCAGAGCTTATAAAGGTCTAAAATGGGGTCCTAACATAACGAGATTTTTCGTCTAAAATGGCCCCGGTATATTTACTTGCGGCCGCACAACCCTGCCACTTCTCATAGTAAGTGCCCCCGGGGAACGTTACACATAAGTACAGTACGAATAGAGTAAATGGGAGTACATGCAGGGCTACTCTATAGTCCTACTATTCTCCTTGAGGCCCGCTCGTCGTTATCGTGAATTATATCAGTCGTGAAAATAGTTATAAGGGAGCCTTCAGTAATTACTGGGGATAGACCAGGGATTTCCACGCACACCTATTCTGTACAATTGACCCTCGCCCTCCACCTGTCTAAAATGTGATCCCCTATCCGACATTCTATAACTTGACCCTATCCCCAACCACTGCAGTATCTACTGTCTGCACGTCCCAGGGGTTGTACACATCAGATTAAACAGCCAGAACCAACCAGGTGGTAGGGTCGTATTCTAGGGTGAAAGGCTGGTCTGTATTCGGTTTGCGAGGTTGAAGTAACTGATAAGTATTTTAATTCTTTCACGGACAGTCTTTGGAAAAACTACGCCTTTTGCTTGTTTTTACAGACAAAAATGATGAACAAAGATCCCATTTTCCTTGGTTTTGGGACAACAATGGGTACCCAACGTCAAAAAGACAGATCTAATGTTTCATCTTCATCTGGAACCTAATCTAATTACCTACAATTTCTACACTAAATAGGCTACATACTTTGCCACACTGTGACATGTTCTGATATTACCAAAGGTAGACAATGAAATATGCAGTTTTAAATTTAGAACTTTGGAGCAGCATTGCCATTGAATATTTTATGCACATATTTCTCTACCTATGGCTATATATTTGACCATGATTTTTTATTTACAGTCGCTCCTTACAATACCATGTAGCTTATGTTAAATTGTGACCTTGTTGAAAACCAAGAAGAGAGAAAATGATACGTGACTTAAATCATGATATTCTAATACACGTGTTATTGGCCCTTATTATGGCATACACATCACTTCAACGTTTGTCACACTTGGCACGTTGTCTCTTCATATTTTATAGACTTTGGTTGAAACCACGGGTATTGAGAGATGTTTCAACCATAGATATGGTGACTGATATCCTTGGCCAGAGGATAGGTATGCCAATTTGCATATCACCGACAGCTCTCCATAACTTGGCACATCCCGAGGCCGAAATTGCAACATGTAAAGGTAAATAGCTGCAATAGCGGGCTTTCAAGGTAAATTCTTTCTTGCCGAAAGGGTTTTAAATTTAGCCGAATTTAAACGACCTTGAACTCTTTGTCCAGCCTAGGGCGAGTTGACATTTCGGTCTCTTTCGAAATTCGTTGCACGATAGCGGAGGGCAGTTCAGGGTTAGGACAACATTCAACAAAAAATATTACAGGGTTAGGAGAACATTTAACACAAAATATCCCAGGCTGTATATAGATCACAATCCCTTTGACGGTTTTCTTTTGGTGGCTTGTTTTTTTTTTTTCAGCTGCAGCAGAAATGAACACTGCCATGATAATGAGTGCTGCCTCCAGTAAATCAATAGAGGACATCGCTGCCCTGCGACAAACGTCCATCAAATGGCAGCTTGTGTATACCTGGCGTGATCGTGGGGTCCAAAAGATATGATAAGACGAGCTGAGAAGGCGGGCTTCAAAGCGATTGTTCTCAGTGTTGATCTTCCGGTTCTAGGTGTGAAGAGACGGCTTTTAAAAGATGGCAGACAGACCATCTTGCGTACTCTACAGCAGTCTAGGAATCTTTATAAGTACATCGGAAAGGTATCTCCAATATATAACACACAAGGCATGCAAGAGATTTAGAAATTAGCTGCAGTTTCGGGGATAAGAACACAATACAAAATTGCATCAATAATATGAAAGCCACCAACGTATTGCAAGGTCTGTTGGCACGCGAATGTTAAAGTAGTTTCCATAAATGTTCGTGTACATCTTTCGCTAATTCAAAATATTCAACGATGTATAGTCATCAACCAAAGCTCATTATCTTTCGTTAAGTGATAGAAGAGTTATATACTGTACTTAATCTTTCATTCACCCATCGAAGCAGTGCATGATATAATAAGGTAGTTTGTCTGACATAATCAACAAAAACGTCAGTTGTCAAGTTCTACAAAATACGTGCCTCACTATACCCTTGGAAGCGACTGGGTCAATCTATTGGAGATTGTGTCACCATCGTCTATATATGTCCATTAATCTGTGCTCACATAACGCTTTTGTGCAAACTTTGAAAGAGACCTAAGAGTGTGACAAGTCCTACGGTAATGCATGCAACAAAGATGACCAAAATTAACCTTTTTATTATACTTTACCAAAGGAAACGTAAAGAATACGAAGTCGGACCTTTACGGCCAAATAGACAATATTATAACTCAATTATTCTGCACTGTCTCACTCCTACAAGTTAGATATGACATATAGCTAAAACAAGAAACTGCGTGCCCTAAGGTATGTGACCATTTGCCCAACATCGGGAGAGCAATTGGTCTCCTGCCTCGAGGGTACATAGTCCCTTGTTTGGAATACATGTATAACGCTTTTTGTTACATGCCTCCCTTACATAGTTTTCACTACAAATATTTTGGTTTGTTTGCAAATGACTATCATATTCTTTTCTCCCATTTTTAGTTCAGTGTAAGTTAAATTGAAAAATACAAAACGATTTCATCGTAGAATGGCGTATTGATATATTTCATTCACTTTTATGCGCAGTTTATCGATTTTTCATGCATAATGTTCTACAAACCGCCTGTGATTTGAACATTTTTAAATCCCAGTCCTGTCAGTTTTCTTGAATATTTTCCAGTGTGTAAATACATTAACCCTTCGAGTGCTGTAATTTTTCGCTCAAAATTTTAGTGCAACATTTTACCAATTTTTATGAATTTTTCTGTGAGTCTTTTAATAATTTAAGAAAAAATGGACATCATATTTTATTGGCTGCAAATCTTATCACAAAATTTCAGTAAAAATCTGAAAATAAAATTGACTAGGGTAAAATTTGTAAAGGTGAAAAAAATTGACTTCCACGCTCTAAAGGTTAAATGATTGTTCAGTTGTTAAAAGGATGCACAGATTACGGAAAGCATCAAAGCCCATGGCAAGGATAACAACATTGACAACTTCAACAAAAATGACAAGAAAGTTTGCCAAATTCAGTTTTTTTTCGTCTGCCTACAGGACTTGCTGATCGGAGAAGGCTTCCCAGCTGAGCTCATGACTTCTTCCGCCGGCTCGACATGGGAAGACATTACATGGATCAAAACAATGACAACATTGCCTGTCATCCTAAAAGGCATAGTGACTGTAGAGGACGCTGTGCTCGCCGCAGAACACAACGTACAGGGAATAATTGTATCGAACCACGGTGGCAGACAATTAGATGGTGTACAAGCAACGGTAAAATCTACAATACCCTAACTTCAAGTCTCTTCGTCTCTTTCAGTCACTTTGATGAAAGGGCGTTACAACTGGAAGTCTCGCAATATGTTTACACAGCTGCACATGTTTGCTATTTACACACAGATAGACTGTTTTGTATAACCGCTTAGGTGATGATGGCTATAAGTTGGTGGCATTTAAGGTTCTTAACAGTCCCGGAGTCATCGAAGAGTGCTGCAAAATACATATTTATGTTGCACAATACACATTTACACATTTATACTAAGCACATCCCTTTCGGGTATGAAACCTATATACCAATCATGTTTTGGCCCTTTTAAAAGCCAATTATTTAGAGTGTAGCCCACTTCCCCTATGCATGGTGTTTTGGGTCCAAGGAGAGATTTGAAATCACTTCCTTACCTATGATGATGTGTTTTGCAGATTGATGTGTTATCAGACATCGTTGATGCAGTCGGAGACAAACTGGAAGTATACGTCGATGGCGGTATACGAACTTGTACTGACGTTTTGAAAGCTTTGGCTCTTAACAGTCCCAGAGTCATCGAAGAGTGCTGCAAAATACATATTTATGTTGCACAATACACATTTACACATTTATACTAAGCACATCCCTTTCGGGTATGAAACCTATATACCAATCATGTTTTGGCCCTTTTAAAAGCCAATTATTTAGAGTGTAGCCCACTTTCCCTATGCATGGTGTTTTGGGTCCAAGGAGAGATTTGAAATCACTTCCTTACCTATGATGACGTGTTTTGCAGATTGATGTGTTATCAGACATCGTTGACGCAGTCGGAGACAAACTGGAAGTATACGTCGATGGCGGTATACGAACTGGTACTGACGTTTTGAAAGCTTTGGCTCTGGGTGCAAGGGCTGTATTCTCGGTAGACCTGTATTCTATGGCCTGGCATGTGATGTAAGTCTTCTGTTTTAACTCGTTCATTTTGGGGCATATATACTTAAAAAGCGCCCATCAAATGAATACATTATTATATACAAAGGGGATGACCGGTAGCACAATATTTGAAAGCTCGTCTGCTGGGCGAATGATAATTTTGTGAAGAGTCGAGAGGGTAAAATGCTTGGTTCGGATGATCGCCTACCGCACAGCATGGAATGGCAATGTTATGTCAAAGGACACGAACTGCATTCCCGTGACATAATTCCGGGCCTTGTTTGGTTTATCTCCCATTTCTTTATCATTATTATTTTACAATTTTCGTTAAAATCTCCCGATTTAGAGCGATCGGTCTTATAATCTTAATTTCTGCCAGGTTTTAATATATTATCGTTTGTTTGGTTAAATTAACTGCACAGAAACTCAAACTAAAGAATTGTTGATGCGTTGCATCACTCTCTGAAAAGAGTTTCCCGAGAAAGTGTGTCAGATCACGTTTACATTACAGAGTAGCTCCTAAAGGCCAGGGTAATGTACGCGTCGTCCAGAGCTTTGTCTTGTTATGGATATCTCTTTATTGTAACCGCCATGATAATTTAAAGTGATGCCTATAAGTTTGCACTTTTTCTGAATGTTCCGATGTTCGGTAATGTTTTTTCATTGAACAGGTGAGCGGATGTTTAGTATATTTCAAATTTTAGTCTAAAAATGAAACCATTGACGCGCCCAACATTAACGGGTGTTTGAAATTCAAATACATTTTTGATTTCGGAAAAATGAGACGGTGAAACGTTTATCTCAATCCAAGAGCTTTATTACATGCTTCCACAAGTGGTAGACCAGAAAGTGTTGGATTTGAGAGTACGAAAATCGATATCTCTCGCCGCGGCGCATTCTACCGTAAATAGACTATGAAAGATGATCTCTTTGGATCGTCACATCGTTTGACAAAGATTCGCAAGTAGCATATCAGCACGGTCGCTTTGATAGAGGGACTGTTATATAAGTCTGTTATTGTAAGTATGTTCTAAGTACAAACATTATACTCAAAAGATCAGTATCGCCGAAGGAGGATAAGGTAAAGGCAAGGTTTACGGGACAAGCGTTTCGAATGAGATTGTCATATTGTCATTACTGCCATGTTTTAGTGAACGAATTTCTTTTTAAACTTTTGTTTTATAATTTAACAACTTGCTATCAGGGAGAAGAAGGAGTGAAAACTGTTCTTCAGATTCTACGAGATGAATTAAGCAGAGCCATGGCTTTGACAGGTTTGTGCTTTTCAAAAAACAATGTCGTCTTTTTCGTCGTCGTTGGAGAGAGAGAGAGAGGTGTTTAAGATACTATTTTAGATAAACAAATACTCTATGATTGGCGATGAGGCGGAGCCTTGACACCACACGGAACATACAAACTGTGTCATTCGTCTTACACTGCAATCCATTATCGGACATTGTGGAGTAAGCTAGTGTGACCTCAGGCAAACACTCTTGATTCCACTTCAGCAATCACTTAACCAAAATATAAGAATTGCCCTGCATAAAGTGCATTTCACGAAATTGCAGATTCCCTCATTGTTCCTTCTTTCAGGATGTAGCAGAATAAGTGATATTTCAAGGGATCTTCTAAGTCAGCGGGACCGATGGTCGAAGCTGTAGACCCATTCTTTCTAAGTCGAGTATTGCCCAAGGCCTTTGGAGACTGGTTTAAGAACGACCTGTCGATGTTTGTCCGTGTACAATTCACGTCATAAGCAGATCGACTTGGAAGAATAAACGACACGCCAAACGATTGATTCAATTAACTTTCATTAACAATGATAGCTGAATGAAACCCTCTGCATATGATGAAAACCAGGATATTCCCTCTCAAGGCGGTGGATGAACCACTCACCAGTGTAATCTAAACTTCTAAATATCACTTTTCTGGCTGATCCTCAATACGCAAGTAGAATGGAGTCTTTTTTTCATCTTCTATTTTTCAATCTATGTGTAGACATGAATTGCAATGTGAGGATTGCAAACTACACCTGCTCAACAAAAAACGTCATATCAACTATATCATACTTTTCTACTAACCTACATAACAGTAGATACAAGGTAGTAAATGTAGCTTAAAGTGATATAAAGTGTTTGACAAAGCACAAATTATTGTAATGTAATCATGGTATCCCCAAAACAACACTGCTATTGACTTTCTATAATTGTTTCCGACTGGTTTGTTCATGGACTTGGTACGTCGAGAATACCAAGAATGATGCTACCCACAAGTGACGAGCATATTTCTGTTAGATCCAAATGCACCAGCATTATCTCTAGCCCATGCTTCGCACCTGAACTACACAACACACTACACAAAGCTAGGCCAAAGACTGCCGGAAATTTCAATGTGATGGCCACAGTAAAATGATGATAATTTTTCAGTAATGTAAAGTATATAACTTGGTAAAGAATGTACACCGAAGACTGAATTCGAGACTTGGAATACCACGTTTGCCATCTTGTAATAAAGATCTAAAGTGGTGCTTACAACCAACATCTTGGTGCGTCAGCTTCAGTGACTGAAAGCATGACAGTCCAGAGTGGTACCTCAAAGTACTCGTATTCTCCAAACTTCGAGCGCAATATTATCATGCAATCTTACCATAAGACCTGGTGTGCGTAGTTATGTAAACTTTACCCGTCAGACGCTGGGTAAGATCCCGAATTTAGCATTGAATTGTACCCTGGAAAATTCAATCACATAAAACAAACGTTGAAATATAGAAGCTTGACGAGCGCCCACATGTTTGACCAAATACTTCAAAACTCTTGATTCCCTGAAAAACGATGGCTCAAAACTAATTATTTGAAGTAGATATTTGTTTTGAGGGAGGGTGTCTGACAAAGTAAACGCCCATGGATAGCGATCAAAGTGATTCTCATGAGATGCTCAGTCCATCTGAATATTGCACAACAACTACAAATAACATGATTGTAACTCATTTGGGAAAATTGGATCTTTTTATTTTTCAGTGTTGGGTGCCATATAGCTGAATGTTGCAATATTGTAAATTCCTCGTAAAAATCAAGTGCATTGCTTATTTAAAGCATATTAGTTACATATGCAGATTAAACCGCCATTGTTCACTATCCAATTATCCCGACAAGTGATTGCATCTCTCAAGAACTGCATCTTTCTCACGCTCAAAGGCATCAAACCTAGATCACATAGAACTTCTACAGCTGCTTTGTTCCATGTGTCAACAGAAACATTAATTTTGACTTTAAAGATCATTTCGAAGATAAAAGTGAACCACTTGCTCCGATTCACAATATTTGGGATTTATGAAACAGCCCATGCACAACTTTGCAGTATTCTCTAGTAGAGACAGGAAAGCAAAAAGTCATGAGACTTAATGGCAGCTCTTGATAACCATACTGAAAAACTTCTCCTTCCACGCATTGGCACCTGAACAGTGGAAGTCACACTGGTTACTTTTATTAGGACACAAATGGAACGGTGTAAACACACTGACTGGCGTTTTTTTCGGTAACAAGTCAAATTTAGGGCAAGAATAGGTAATTTACATGACCCAAGAGTGACATCACTCCATTTATAGCCTTATAGCCACTGTAACTTTTGACGAATTTTTGATGGTCTTGTTTTTGTATATACTACAGTTTCTTGTTCTACTCCCTGAAGCGTGATGACAGGTCCAACTTTTAGCACATCAACACAGCCATATGCATGTGTACAGTCAGCAGTGTTATTGAAAATTGAATCCAAGTCCGGATTAGAATTCATTTGTTATCAAAAACAATGATTAGGGCTGGCTTACATATATACAGAGTATTTGGTAAACAGAATATTTGTTATTTTAGCATACTGTAGGGAGTAGAACAAGAAACTGCCGTTTGTTTATACACGGAACAAAACGTGCTAATAGATTAGCCAAAATGTACAGCAAATGTCCCTTTTATATAATTACACTAATTACAACAGTTTTTCTGTCAGATGGACGAAGTCAACATGTTCCAAAACCTTTTAATGCAATCACTGTATTTTCTGTTTTTAGGAGATGAGAAAATATTTCAAAACAGGGCCGTCCTTCCCAAGAAGCGAAAAACACACGTAAAAGATCTGTCCACTACACAGTCAGGCCAGTTTTATTTTGAGGGGATCTCAAAATTATAGCAAGTGTGGAGGTGGAATTTAAACGCGATTTGAGTTTGTTAGGGGAGGCATTTGAAAAAATTACAGATATTTTATTGTCCCTCCACAGGTAATTGTGAATGCTGCTTTGCAAGATATTTAATCTCGGCAAAATAAATATTACATCTTAAACGTGTACTTCTTTCTATGCAAAAACAACACCTACATCTGAGCCATCAGGCGGTAGGGTAAAATCTGATCAAAAAAGGCCACATTTATCGCACGTAATGCTGTCGTACAGATTTAGCGTTCCATACATTACAGTAAGCGGTACTACATTGTACCAACATCATGTGACATACTTGTTTGACCTTGCAGTTACCTTCTCGTGTCACCGCTTGGAGTGACGAATAGAACCATTTTGACAATGGCGGGCGGCAAGCCTTTAGTGTGTCTCGACGATTTCGAGGCAAGAGCCAGGGAAATACTGCCGACACCAGTGTGGGTCTACTGCAGCACAGGGGCTGACGAAGAAAACACGCTCAGAGAAAACAGAAAAGCATACCGCAGGTAGGTTTCCGAAACATCGCGTTGTTAACCTATCGTACCTCCTTGTTGTAAGCATATCGTAAACTCGCGAAACTGAGGTTTAGAGATACTTGCTCATATTTGATCTAATTTGTCCCGAGTGTCAGTCTGAAAGTTTTTTTTAAATGACTTATCCAACCACAGAAAGCGTGCAAGTTACACGTAAGTACAGTACGAGTAGAGTAAACGGGGAGTACATGCAGGGCTACTCTATAGGCCTACTATTCTCCTTGAGGCCCGCTCGTCGTTATCGTGAATTATATCAGTCGTGAAAGTAGTGGTGTAGATGCAACAGCCACCCTATGCTGTCATTTTTCAAGCACGACTGACCTGCCAGTAGCATTCACAGGATAGCTAGGTACACATTCCTGTTCGACAAAATTTGAAAGACCTTTATCTAGCATTTTCCACTGACAAAAAGGTCACCTTATAATATTGTTAATATGGGTGAACATTAGAGCAAACCACATCTTCTTATTTAAGAAATCTGGGGCGATAGGGAGACAATTTCAATTTAGCACTTGCTTGGCTGTATATCTAAGAAAATTATTCACTAGGTTTCAAAGGGGTCTTTACATCATCACATTCCTTCCTAAATATCACATTCCTTCCTAACCCCTCCGAATACCATTTCAATAATTATAAATAGATATCTACTGTATGCACGTCCCGGCGGTTGTACTTATTAGATTAAACAGCCAGAACAAACCACTTTGATTTGGATACTATAGAGGTGGTGGGGTCGTATTCTAGGATGGAACGCTGATCTCTATATTTGACTTATTTAACTTTTGTGAGTTGGAGTAACTGATAAGGCATTTTCATTCTTTCACAGAAAGGCTTTAGGAAAAGCTACGCCTTAGGAATGATGTATAAGAGATCCCTTTTTCCTTGATTTTTCGAACAAGCATGGGTATCCAACGCCGAAACGACTGGTCTAATGTTTCATCTTCATTTGGAACCTAACCTAATTACCTACAACAATTTCTGCACTAAGTAGGCTGCATACTTTGCCATACTGTCATATGTTCTTTTATTACCAAAGGTGGACAATGAAATATGCAGTCTTAAATTTATACCTTTGGAGCACCATTGAATATTTCAGGCACATATCTCTCTCCTTATAGCTATATATTTGACAGTGATCATTTATTTGCACCCATTCCTTGCAATACCATGTAGCTATGTTAAATTGTGACCTTGTTGAAAACCAGCAAGCGAGAAAATGATGCGTGATTTAAACCACAATATTCTCATACACACGTTATTGCCTCTTATTATCGCAAACACATCACTTCAACTTTTGTCACACATGGCACGACATTTCTTCATATTTTATAGAATTTGGTTGAAACCACGGGTATTGAGAGACGTTTCAACCATAGATATGGTGACTGATATCCTTGGCCAGAGGATAGGTATGCCAATTTGCATATCGCCGACAGCCCTTCATATATTGGCACATCCCGAGGCTGAAATTGCAACATGTAAAGGTAAATGACACCAATAGACGGGCTTTTAAGGTAAAGTCTTTCTTCCCTAAAGAGTTTTAGATTGAAGCGAATTTAAACGACCTTGAACTCTTTGTCTAGCTTAGGGCGAGTTGACGTTTCAGTCGCTTTCGAACCCAGTGCACGACTAGCTTATTGCAGTTCAGGGTTAGGTGAACATTAACACAAAATATTCCAGACTGTATAAAGATCGCAATCCCTTTGGCAGTTTTCCTTTTTGTGTCTTGTTTTTACAGCTGCAGCAGAAATGAACACTGCCATGATAATTAGTGCTGCCTCCAGTAAATCAATAGAGGACATCGCTGCCTGCGACAAACGTCCATCAAATGGCAGCTTGTGTATACCTGGCGTGATCGTGAGGTCACAAAAGACATGATAAGACGAGCTGAAAGGGCAGGCTTCAAAGCGATTGTTCTCAGTGTCGACCTTCCTGTGTTAGGCATGAAGAGACGGCTTATTAAAGATGACAGACAGACCTTCTTTCGTACTCTACAGAAGTCTAGGAATCTTAATAAGTACATCGGAAAGGTATGCCGAATATACTAAAGACCAGCGATGCAAGGGATATAGAAATTAAGTGCAGTTTCGGAGATTAGAACACAAATCTATAAATGCATCAAAATAAAAGCCTCCAGTGCTTTCGTTGATAGGTTCAAGTCAATGAAACCTATGACAAGGTCATTTGGTACATGAATGTTTATGTGAACCTACTAAAGCAGTTTCATAAATTTTCGTGTACATTCTTTCGCCAATACAAAATATTCAACCATGTATAGTCAATCAATCGAAGCTAATTATAGTTCATGGTGTTAGAGGAGAGTACCAAATATTTCATTCACCCGGTCAAGAAGTGCCTGATACCATCAGTTAGTTTGTATAACGGAACCGAAATGTTTGTTGTCAAGTTCTACAAAATACTCATCCATCTGTACCCTTGGAAGCGACGGGTTCAATCCAAGTGGAGATTGCGTCATCATTGTGTATATATGTCTATTACTTTGTGCTCATATAGTGCTTTTGTTCAAATTTTAATATGACAAGTCCTACGATAATGCATGACCAAAATTAATCTTTTTATCATACTTTACCAAAGGAAACGTAAAGAATACTAAGTCAGACTCTTACACCAAATCTACCGATCTACGGACTCAATAATTGTGTGCTGCCTTCCTCCTACAAGTTAGATATTACTTATCATAGCCCAAACAAGGGATTTTGTGTTCGAGAGTAGGTGATCATTCGCAAAACGTCAGGAGAGCAATCGGTCTCCTCCCTATTGAGGGCAATAGTCCCTTGTTTGGGCTTTAATGTTTTTACATGCCTCTCTTTCATAGTTTTCACTACAAGTTTTTGGGTTTACTTGCAAATGACATGCATATGCCCCTCACCATGTTAGTTTAGTTCAGTATACGTTACGTTAAAAAAATTATCGTTAAGTTGTGCATTAATATATTTCAATCACTGTTATGCAGCATATCGATTTTTCATGCATATTTTTCTGAAAACCGCCTGTCATTTGAACATTTTTAAATCCAAATTTTGGCAAGTTGAATTTCACTTTCAGTCAAAGGATAACTAATGCAGCCCTCGAAGTTATCGACGAGTTACCATTGAATCCTATGGAGCGCGCGACGTTCCATATACGAGGCATGTAATAAACATAACCGTTTTTTGTTGATCAGTTTTATACACCTGTAGTCAGTAAAAGTATTAACCCTTTGAGTGCTGTAATTTTTCGCACCAAAATTTCGGTGCAACATTTTACCAAATTTTATGAATTTTTCTTTGAGTCTTTTAATAATTTTGGACAAAATTGACATCAAATTTTATTGGCTCCAAACTTTATCAAAACTTTAGTTAAAATATGAAACAATTGACCTCGGCGCTCAAGGGTTAAATGAGTGTTCAGTGTTAAAATGATGTACACATTACGGAAAGCATCAAAGCCCATGGCAAGGATAACAACATTGACAACTTCAACAAAAATGACAAGAAAGTTTGCCAAATTCAGTGTTGTATCCTCTGCCTTCAGGACTTGCAGATCGGAGAAGGCTTCCCAGCTGAGCTCATAACTTCTTCCGCCGGCTCGACATGGGAAGACATTACATGGATCAAAACAATGACAACATTGCCGGTCATCCTTAAGGGTATCGTAACTGTAGAGGACGCTCTACTGGCTGCAGAACACAATGTTCAAGGAATATTAGTATCCAACCACGGTGGCAGGCAATTAGATGATGTACCAGCGACGGTAAAGTCAACATTAACTTAGTCTCTTTGTCTCTTTCTGTCTCTGCAAATTGTCACTTTTATGCAAAAAAAATGAATTTTTGGCGTTGTTAAATACAATTGGAAGTCACGCAATGTGTTTACACAGCTGTACATGTTTGTAACCTTATTTTTACCCACCTAAGCAGATAGACTGTGTTTTGTCTGACCGGTGCGGTGATGATGGCTATAAGTTCCTTTTTTCTTTGAAGTTTGCTGCACACTACATATTTATGCTGCACAATATGTATTTACACATTTATAGTACGCACATCCCTTTCTGGTATGCAACCCATACAAGTCGTTTCTGGTCCTGTTGAAACACAATAATTAAGATTGTAGTCCACTTCCCCTATGCATAGTGTTTTGGGTCCATGGAGAGATGTCAAATCACTTCCTTACCTATGATGACGTGTGTTTTGCAGATTGATGTGTTATCGGACATAGTTGATGCAGTCGGAGACAAACTGGAAGTATACGTCGATGGCGGTATACGAACTGGTACTGACGTTTTGAAAGCTTTGGCACTGGGTGCAAGGGCTGTATTCATCGGTAGACCTGTACTCTATGGCCTAGCATGTGATGTAAGTTTTTCTGTTTATGCTCTTTCATTTGGGGCATATATACTGAAAAAGCGCCCATCAAATGAATACATTATTATATACAGTGGGGATGACCGGTAGCACAATATTTGAAAGCTCGTCTGCTGGGCGAATGACAATTTTGTGAAGAGTCGAAAGAGTAAAATGCTTGGTTCTGATGATCGCCTACCGCACAGTATGGAGTGGCAATTTTATGTCAAAGGACGCGAGCTGCAATCCCATAGTTCCGTGCCTTGTTTAGTTTATCTCCCATTTATTTATCATCATTATTTTACAATTTTCGTTAAATCTCCCGATTTAGAGCGATCGTCTTGTAAGCTTAATTAGTGCCAGGTTTTAATATATTATTTGTTTAGATCAATTAATTGCACAGAAACTCAAACTAAAGAATTGTTGATGCGTTGCATCACTCTCTTAAAACAGTTTCCCAAGAAAGTGTATCAGATCACGTTTATATTACAGAGTAGCCCCTAAAGGCCAAGGTAACATACGCGTCGTCCAGAGCTTTGTCTTGATATGGATGTCTCTTTATTATAACCGCCATGATAATTTAAAATGATGCCTATAATTTTGCACTTTTTGTAAATGTTCCGATGTTCGGCAATGTTTTATTCATTGAACAAGTAAGTGGATGTTCAGTGTATTTCCAATTTTACGCTAAAAATGAAACCATTGACGCGCCCAACATTAACGGGTATTTGAAATTCAAAATAGCCGCCCCGCTTGGGGAAAAATAACATTTATGATTTTCGCAAAGTGAGACCGTGAAACGTTTTTCTCAATGCAAGAGCTTTATCTCATGCTTCCACAAGTGGTAGACCAGAAAAGTGTTGGATTGGAGAGTACGAAAATCGATATCTCTCCCCGCGGTGCATTCTACCGTAAATAGACTATGAAAGATGATCTCTTTGGATCGTCACATCGTTTGACAAAGATTGGCAGGTAGCATATAAGCACGGTCCCTTTGATAGAGGGACCGTGATATAAGTCTGTTATTGTTAGACTAAGTATGTTCTAAGTACAAACATTATACTCAAAAGATCAGTCTCGCCGAAGGAGGATAAGGTAAAGGCGAGTTTTACTGCACAAACGTTTCGAATGAGCTTGTCGTTATTATCATGTTACTATTGATCTTCAAACACAGAACGAATTTATTTTTTAAAGTTTTGTTTTATAATTTGATAATACTATCAGGGAGAAGAAGGAGTGAAAAGTGTTCTTCAGATTCTGCGAGATGAATTGAGAAGAGCCATGGCTTTGACAGGTTTGTGCATTTTGAAAAAAAATGTCGTCCCTTTCGTTGTCGTCATGAGAGAGAGAGAGAGAGAGAGAGAGAGAGAGAGAGAGAGAGAGAGTGTGTTAAAAATAAAATTTAGATAAACAAAGACTATGATCGGCGATCAGACAGAGCCTTGACACCACACGGAACATACAAAATGTGTCATTCGTCTAACTCTGACGTAAGGAGTGCCATCCATTGTCGGACATTGTGGAATCAGCTGATATGACGTCAGGAAAGCACTCTTGATTCCACTTCAGCAATCATTTCATCGAAGACATCAGCATTGTGCATAGAGTGCATTTCACGAAATTGCAGATTCCCTCATTGTTCCTTCTTTCAGGATGTAGCAGAATCAGTGATATCTCCAGAGATCTTCTAAGTCAGCGGGACCGATGGTCGAAGCTATAGACCGATTGTAAATGGAGTATTTTCCGAGGCTTTTGGAGACTGCTTTGAGAACGAAGTTTTTAGGTTCCGGGCGACCATTTGTGCCCGTCGATGTTTGTCCGTGTACCATTCATGTCATGAACAGAATTGGAAGAAGATAGACCACGCTAAAAGATTGACTCCATCAACTTTCATTAACAAAGATTGTTCGAATTCAACCCGCTTATATCTTGCATATGATGAAAACCAGGATATTCCGTCTCAAGGCGATGGATGAACCGCTCACCAGTGTAATCTAAACTTCTCTGTGTCACTTTTCTGGCAGATTCTCAATACGCAAGTAGCATGGAGAGTCCTTTTTTTCATCTTCCATTTTTGAATCTATGAATTGCAATGTGAGAATTGCAGAGTATACCTGCTCAAAGAAAAAGGTCATATCAACTGTATCTTACCTTTGCTACTAACAGTAGGTACAAGGCTGTAAATGTAGCTAAAAGTGATGAGTTCATGATGTTGAAACGTGTTTGATCAAACACAATATATTGTATGTAATCATGGTATCCCCCAAAACAACATTGCTATCGACTTTCTAATTGTTTCCGAATGTTTTGTTCATGGACTTGGTATACCTAGAATATCAAGAATGATACTACACACCCGTGACAAACATGTTTCTGATTAGATCCAAAATGCACCAGCATTATCTCTAGCCCATACTTGGCACCTGAACTACATAAAACACTACACAAAGGTAGGCCAAAGACTGCCGGAAATTTCAATGTGATGACCACAGTATAATGATGATAATTTTTCAGTTATGTAAATTTAGAACAGTATATAATTTGGTAAAGCATGTACACCGAAGAGAGAATTCGAGACTTGGAATGTCACGTTTACCATCTTGTAATAAAGATCTAAAGTGGTACTTACAACCAACATCTTTGTGCGTTAGCTTCAGTTACTGAAAGCATAATGGTGACGCATGACTAGTACCTCAAAATACTCGTATTCCCCAAACTACTAGCGCAACATTATCATTCACTCGAAGCATAAGACCTCTGTGTGCGTAGTTATGTAAACTTTACCCGTCAGACGCTGGGTCAGACCATCCGACGATTCACGTCACGACTTCAGGACCAAATGCCGATAAATGACAGCACCTGTAAGGAACTGTCTCTTTATTGTATAGAATAGAAAGTGCCATGGAAATGCATGAACGAGGACGATATTACCAGCTACATTATAAAAGCCTCTGCCCTACCAATAGTGTCTGACGTATCATACATGTCGATCAGGCAGGGTATAAGAAGACCCAAATTACTATCATGTTGCATACGTTAATTATGAGATTAAAAACAAACAACGAGAAAAATATAATATGAAGTTCTTTCATGGTTATTTAATTTCACAAAGATATATATATTATTATTGTTCTTAAACAACCAGATATGAACTGAAGGTGCTCACGTGTTTTACGACAGGTTCATTAATAGTAGTTTGCTTCACAGAATGTTGGATATCCAGTAAACAGACTCAACAGTACTCAACAGAACAACTTGACCTACTAATGTGACCCCTGAATGGAAGAAATGACTTTTGAGTTTGACAAAATTAAAAAATTAGTTATCAAGCATTTAAATTGACTGCTGATGACTCGACATGTATTGACATTTAGCAGAAACTACTGGACGCATGAAATAATACAGTATGACATGAATTACTACATACTCTTTGACTGTTATGAAGTTGTGTAAAACGATTGTACCTTTGACCTGTCTCATATTAAAGTGACTGACAAACAACGAGCAAGAAGATGTTACGCAACATTTGCACACCTCAGGATAATCACTAACCAAAACACAAGAACAAAGACAGACATTCTGACAGCAGTTCAATTGAGAGCGGAGTAGAAGACAGACTTCTGATAAGACTAGCCGTGTATACGGTGTACTGCCAGAGTAAGCATCTCTGACGAGGATTTATTGTATTATGTTTTTCAATATTCCTGTCAATAAAGCAAATTCATACCAATATAATCGACGCTCGTGTGAGGCGGTAATAAGAACAATCAGATATCTGTTATAACATTATATGTAGCAGGTTTCATCAACTTTCGCACAGTACTCTCAGAGTTAAATCACTAATTACAAAACTTTATTGAATATGTAAATAAGTTAATTATTAACTTGACACGCCCAATGCTTCTCAGTACAATTAAATATTTATCAGATCAATATCTGTAGCAAGTTTTATCAAATGTAATGCTGTAATTTTTGAGTAATATCACTAATTACAAAGTTCATTAAATATGCAAATGAACCCTTAATTAACTCCACACATCTAATGCTTTATACCACAATGAGATATCTGTCGGATCAGTATCTGCAGCAGATTTCATCACATTTGGTGCAGTTATTTCGGAGTTATATGACTAATTACATAACTTCATAAAATATGCAAATGAGCTATTTTTTAACTTGACACTTGTCATGCTTGTCAGTACAATTAGATATTTATCAGATCAATAACTGTACCAAATTACACTGACTTCGGTGCCGTAATTTCAGAGTTATGTCACTAATAACAAAAGTTCATTAAATATGCAAATGGGCAGATAATTGACACTCACAGTATCATTATAATGTTCTCAATTTGGTGCTGTATTTCTTGATATATGTCTATTCTGTCACTACCGTCTCCATAGAGAAACCATTGTACGGAAAAAAATGATATTACATAACTTCATTAATATGCAAGCAACACTACCAAAAATCTAATCAGTTCTTGCAAGTAGCATATGGTACGTGTGTACCAAATCTGACTTGAATCTGTTCAGGCGTTTTTGAGTTATCATGTAAACAGACAGACAGACACACAGAAACACACACTAACATACACACATACATACACACACACACACACGGACAGACAGATAGACAGACATCGCTATGAAATTAGCCCACGTGTGAACACGTGAGCTAAAAACGGTAATTAGATTAGAGTCTGTTTGTCCTACGGACAAACCAGGTGCAAACGAAATTGCATGTATTAGTGATATCAGATAGATATGGCCTTCCATTTGGGAGTAAACGGTTGTTTACATGACTGGTATCCTACACTGTGTTGTATCAATAGGTTTGACCGACAAGTGACCTCGACCTTACCGCATAAGGGTTGAACCATTTGATTTAGGGGGTGAGCTGGAGGAAATGGGTATGGAAATATTTTTGTCATCCATCCTTGAAGCAATTTGTGTTCTAAAGGTTACCTCGAACACGATTGGAACTAATTTGGGATAATTGGATTTTCATATTTTGCAAATTACTCAAAAGTGTTAGGTGCCATATAGCTGAATGTTGCAATATCGCAAATTACTCATCAAAACAAGTGTGTAACATAAAAAGAAAAGCAGATGCGATAAAACTTGTAGATAAGATCGACATACTTCACCATCCAATCATCCAAAATTAGTTCCAATCGTGTTCAGTCGAAACAATTTTTTTTGTCCAAAAGAGTCAATGCATTTTTTTCAATAAAAAACAAAACATTCAACCACCGTTTTTGTAAAATACAATGTTCTTAAAAGTGACAGTATCTAAAACTAATGCTGTTTATTTTTAGTATTGAAATGTTCAGCTTCTATTTCTTGTTCTATATACTCTCCAGAGTTTACTGAAATGCCTGGTATTCAGCCATGTGAACACAACAGGTATACATATAAAGTGCATTAATAACATGTACAAATGGATCTCAGTTCGGACTAAAATCCAATCATGCACGTCACAATAACAATTCAGTGGATATATGCAATAACTGTAATTCTTGGTATGTCAACAATGAGAGTAAAACAACAAACTGTAGTGAGACCGAACAAAAATATTGAAACAAATCAGTGAACATTAGAGTTACTTGCCTTTAACATGTAATTATTTACATTATGTTCATCTTTGCAGATGCATATCACCGTACTGACTTTATTTCAAAGTTACAACCCTCAGAGATGAATTCAGAGACACTTTTAAGTTTCCTATAATTCTATAGCTTTATTTTTCATGGGTAGCAGTAAAATACTTTTTTGGAAATTCACTTTGCTGGTTCCTAAAGATGTTCACACTCAGATACTTCAACTTGTAGGTTGTGACAAAATTATCTGTTTTGATTTTAGGATAGCTTATAGCTTTTAAGAACATCAAAAAGATATTCTGCAGAAGATGCTTTTCTTTTCTGATTGCTTGATGTTTCAACTTTAGTTTTCAGATATCAAGCATTCCAAGAAATTTGCTGTTCTATAAAATCCTCATAGAAAATTGCTAAACGGAGTTTTTTAAAGGGAAAAGACCCCCTCTCTTGAAGTATAGTTAGCTTTTTAAGGTTTAAGAAAGTTTGCAGTAATGCATTTGTAAACGACTTGCAAATAAACAGAATACAAGTACACGCAAGCCCTCCCAGAAACCAAGTGGTCCACCCCTAAACTGTTCACTCTGACGTATAGAGACAATATGGCGGATAGTAGGCGGTTGGTTTGTCTCGATGATTTCGAGGCACGGGCCAAGGAAATACTGCCGTTACCAGTGTGGGCATACTACAGCTCAGGGGCTGACGAAGAAATCACGCTCAGAGAAAACAGAAAAGCGTACCGCAGGTAATCCACGCAAAACTGTCATGACGTTTGAATAGGTTCTGTACTAAGCTTATTCTCATGAAAGTCGATTCGTCGTCACCTGAAATTATATCAGTAAGGATAGCAATGGCATAGATGTTTAAATATTTAACAAGCAAACATAGCCGGCCCATGTTTCCTGTCTTCCAGTATAACAGGTGAATAATTTTATGGCATTACGTGCGGTCAACAACGTGACACCGACACTCATGACGGGGGAAACTGTGTTTTGGGTTAATCAAGGACATGTGTAATGACCTTAAGTTTGACCCCTTTCACTTTCTCATGTCACCGCTCGTGATGATGATGATGGCCATAAGAGAGTTTGTAGGGATGGTCCAACAAGGAACTGTATGCATTGCGAAATTGCTAATAATTAAGCCTTGTTTTCTTTAAAAAGAAGTATTCCAATAACCTTGAAACTCACAAAAGATTTGGAAGCCTGGGACAATGTGTTCGTGCTCTGCTTCCTCGTCTAGACTTAGATGTATTTCTTCCTTACACCCCTTCAACATCGGAATATCAGCCTTGCCGGCCCCGACACGCTACCAAGTGACCGACAATATCACCATAACCCCGGTCACGTCACATTGCTCTATAGCTATAGCTTCTCTAACTATAGAACCAAACGGCATACGCATGAAATACATCTAAGGCTGCGTTCACAAAATGTGAAGAGGCTAGAGGAATTCAGCGAGGAATCGAAAATTTTGGGGTAGTAGAGGGGGGACTTGAAAGTTTTGCTCTACCCATGGGGGAGGGCTGAAATTGTTTTGGTTCCGGGCAATCCCTTTTACTTTTTACATTTCCAAGGTTTGGTAGGTAATTCAATGAAAAATGAGTAACATCTTAATGTCATCCAATTGTTCTAATGTTAGTACTGTAATAATTACACAAAATATAGAACAATTTTGTCACAGTTCATGATTTTATCTCGAAAAATTCTAAACATGTATGGCATTTCGTAAAAAAAAACATAGGCCAAGTAACGGGACAGAAGCAGCAACTGATAATAATTCTTTTCAAAATTTTTAAGCAATATATCAAATACAGTTTTTGCTGTCTCCCAACAGCACCTGAAACACACAATATTCAGTTTGTCGATAAAGCCTGTAATATGCGGCTATATGATAATAGGGGGGAAGCTTGAAAAATTCTGATCATATTATTGGGAACGTTTAGCAGAAATCGCTACTTCTTAATTCCTTGACAATGAAGATAGACAGTTCCTTCCAAACGTCCTGTGTTTACACATAGTTCCAATTCTTTCTGACGTGATTCATCTCTAACCAATCAAATTCAAAGACACTTTTTACTTTCCCGCCAAAACCGGCTATATCACAGCCTGAATCAATCTCCTTACTTTAGTATATGTATTGAAAGTGTTCGAAATACTTGGTAAAGTGACAAAATATCATATGGTCTTTTCATATTTTATAGATATTGGTTAAAACCGCGGGTATTGAGAGATGTTTCAGCCATAGATATTGCGACTACTGTTCTCGGCGAGAGGATCACTATGCCGATATGCATATCGCCGACGGCCTTTCATGGCATGGCGCATCCCGAGGCCGAAATTGCAACCTGCAAAGGTAGATAAGCGGACGTTTGAGGTCAATGCTCTCTCGATTTAGAAATTTCCAGATTTAGACCATTTTGAACGACGAGGTTTTCTCCATTCTAGCAGAGTGCAAGTTGATATTGTAGGTCAAATTTCTAATGGTCTTCTTCTACTCAGAATTGAAAAGTCATCGTTTATGCAGTTGGGTGACATGCCCAGAGTGTTGCTGATGTATCATCATCTATATTGTTTACAAGGTCAAGATCATGACTTGATTTATCTTCTGAGGAGGCAAGGTCAAACCTTTCCACACATGATCTATTAGCGGAATGATCGTTCTGCCACGACGAATACTTCCGGTATAACGATTTTATTTCGCCTAAGTTGAAACCGATTTACGCTAAATTGCTAGGCATCGGGCAGTTTTATGAAAACATTCCCTTTTATCATCGTTATTGTTTAGAGTATATTATGTGTGGTAGAAAGTTACGGTGTTTGATGATTTAACCCAATTTTAAAGGGAAACAGTTGTGGGAACTGCGCCTGTGCAAGTTTCTTGTTTACAAATAATGTATTTCGTGCACGATGTATAGATGCACCACATCATCATGGCTGCAACGATGTAGATCATGACAGACATGTCTCAACTTTATATCAATCACCATCGTACCTTGGATACAGTGTTTACATTGGTCATATGGGTCCCATGCGACCTTTGAGCGCAGTTCCGACGACTATATCCCTTTAAACACGAGAAAGGACTGACCGTAGGCCTATGCTTAAGGCGATTGTTCAGGGTTTGTTCGTTCTCAAATTAAACCACTTGACGGGGTTCAAAATCCATCGTCTGCATCGATGGGTTTATTAGCTCGACCAACCGTAACGGTACCTAACATATTCAAGGAGGCCCGAACAATGGTTTAACTAGCGCATGAAAAGATATCTGTCGGTCAGACTCTGTATACGCGCCTATGAAACCATAACACTAAAATGTATATTTCATTTGAAATACTAAATTTTCTATCGGTTATACCTCAGGCGAGCCTCTCTAGGTTGTAACGATATATAAATAATTCTCGCCAAATAAAATTAAATGGTGCCTTTTTAAAACTAACCTGCACGAGTACCACTACACACTTTTATTTCTTGTTATCCTGCCATTTCTTTTCTTTGGGTATTAGCAGATAAAATTAAATAAAACAGAGTATAGTATAATAAAGTGATACTAAATTTAGTAAAAATATCGTTTAATGTTTCCGGTTAGCCTCACCTATTCCCGGGTCGGGGGTATAGGGAAACACATTTATTAAGATGCAGGCATTGCTAAGTACGGAAGATGTTGAAATAGTCTTGTTCAAACAACGCGACTATAGGACCTGGCCATAGGTTGAATTAATAGAATATGGACCAGTCATCGCTGGATCATTTGGATCACCCCTCTGTCTGGTAATATAGAGGGAGTGACTTAAGTCTAACCCTAACCCTAACGTAACCTAACCCTATCCCTAACTTAAGCCTAACCCTAACCCTAACCATCAGAAATAATATAAACAAACAAACAAATAAATAAATAAATAATTAACGGCTCTTTGTTGACAAATATAATCAAACTGCTTCTCGCTGTTATTTTATTAAAAATAACAAATAAAAACAAACACAAACACTTACACACAAACAAACACAGACACTCACAAACAAGGAAGAATAGACCCCTGTGATCCCTACGGGAAGTGTCACTATCAGCTACCGCCCTGCTACTGCAGTGTCACTGTCACTGCATACCTGAGCAGTGACAGAGATAGCTCTGACTCTGCTGTACTAGGTTGTTGAAGAAAGAGTTTGGGTCAAATGACGCTCATGACAGTGATAGCTCTGGAAAAAGACAAATTAGAGAGACATTGAAGCGAATGGATTTCAATTTTAACACAAAATTGTAGATAACTAAGCACTGTACTTCATTTTAATCTAAGTTACTGTTACTAAAGAAAATTTTTTTTACATTTTATAATTTTTATCTCGGGAGAAATATGTTTAAACAGCGATCAAAAAAGGACGCTGATACATTTACAGGGAAATAAATAAAGGTTTGGAAATAAAAAACTAAGTCATGGCATTACAATTTGAGAAGAGACTTTCCAAGTTACAGATATCATTAACATTATGCTTCAAAATTTTACCACTTCAATAACGATTTCTCAGTACAGTTATTTCTTTTGGAAATATACATTTCGACTCTCTTCGTGATTCGCACATTTGTTTTCACAATATTAAAGGATGGGAGCCTATTTTTAACCTTTCAGTCGTAAATAGTCTTCTTAGTGATAAGAATTAGGTGATTCAACAGTGAGTTAAAAGATGTATCTCCTAAGAGAATTTGTTCAATCGAAAGAGTAGGAGTGCATCAAGTGCAGAGCCCCATAGGCGAAAAAAAGGTTCTCCATAAAGATTGCACACATTCGCATTCTACAAATAAATGAAGAATAGTCTCGTCAACTTATTGACAAAAAGTACACAAGCTACTGGTAACTCTGGGAGGATTCATTGGAAACAAAATACGGTTTGTAACAGGATATTTTGATATAACTTCCATTGGAACTCTTGTGATTTTGTTTCTATTGTAACTTTGAAAGGTAGTGAAAAGATATGACACCAATCATCTTTATCTACAGTTAAAAATTGTGAAAAGTACAGAATACTCTTGGGGGGAATAACAAAGCATGTTGTGAAAGTTTTCATTAGAAAACTAAAGAAAATGCTACCAATAAACAACTTAAATACAAAAAAAAACATACTTGTACACAAGATCAGGTCAGAGAGTAACGCATGGAAGACAAGGAGACTTGAAAAACTAGTAGGACTTTTTGAATTCTGGCATATGAGAATAATCAAATATTAACCCTTTCAGGCCTGACTTTCTGGTAACATACCAGAGCTACCCCTATATATAGAGGTTTAGGCCTGAAAGGGTTAAAGAAAAAAGATGGGGTCAACATGCTTGATTTCTAAATTTTCACATTCTTGTCATAAAATAATACAAAAGTAAAACTTTGAATAGTGAAGACTAAATGAAAAAATATGTGACTAAAGTTGCCATTATTACACCCAAAATTTCAGAGATTAAAACATTTATCTGATGGAATATTTTAACCTTCCAGTATTGTCAATTTTGAGTAGCATCTAATTCATATATGTCTTGTACTTTTTAAACACATTTTTGGTAGGTCACTATGCTCAGTTTATACAATATGGCAATTAGCCCGAATTCACAATTTGCCTACTCTCTCATGATCGTCATTTTGTGTGCTCTTCGGCAGGAGCAATTAACCTGGCCAGAGTTGGATTAACTCAAGTTGGCTTAGACCGATAAATCCAAAAAGTTCACCGATGCGTTTAAAAATGAATCAATTTAAGAACTTGCCTTAGGAATATTACTTTACAAACTGCTAATAACAGGTAGTGTTGAACACCTGCGAGCGGAACGGCGCAATACGTGTTTATTTTTTCTGCGCGTACATCCTTTACAAATATGCGGGCTTCTGATAGTTTTGGGGGGATTTGAAAAGTTTTGATCATAAGGGGGTATTGAGGGAGGCCTTAAATGTGCATTCTAGTCTGGATCAGAATTCAGTTGTCAACAATAACAATTAAGTCCATGCATGTACAGGCTGAATTGACAAGTTGAATACTGTGTATCTCAGTTGAGGGAGTAGAACAGGAAATCGTAGTTGACACTGAAACAAAAAATAGTGCAAATGAATCAAAACTTACAATTACTGGCTCTCTCACCAAATGCAACACAGAAAAAACTTTGCTCAAAGTTTCGAAATGTGGAGAGAAAAGCTGGAACCTTGACTTTACAAAAGGCAAGTGGTCCATATCTGTCATTCACAGTAATGAGAGTGTGTCCCCTACTCATCAAGTGCCACCTCACTTTCACCCATGATCTTTTTAACATTCCAGCTGTCGCTGAGATGAACACGATCATGATTATGAGTAATATGTCGAATAACTCACTCGAAGACCTCCAAGCCGAACGGCCATTGTCGAACAAGTGGCAGTCTGTTTCATTGTGGCCAAATCGTAAGTCAGTAGAAGATTTCGTCGGGCGAACTGAGAGGGCAGGCTTCAAAGCAATCGTTGTAACAGTGGATGGTACTGCTGTAGGCGTGAAGAGACGGTTGGTGCGGCTCGGTGGATATGCTATTCTTCCGATTTCCCGCGTTGGAAATCTCGAGAAATTCGTTCACAAGGTATGATGGCGACTTTCCGTTTGGCCCCCGTGCGCCGGAGGCATACTAGGGGCCAATGTCATCACTCTGCCAATCTGTGTGTGTCAGTCAGTCTCTCCATCCGTCTGTAGTCAAGTTTGTGGAGCTCATATCTCAAAAATTGTTGCACCATCCCGGGCGCAAATCACGTTCTATAGTCACCCGCCATTGTTTCAAAGCTGCAGACGACACTACGGTCACGTGACAGGCACTTTTCCAAATTTGATCAAGGACTTTTTCTCTAGGGAATGACAAGTAACCTTAAACGTCAATTGTGTCGAGTCAGTGGAGAGGGGGGGGGGTGCCTAGACGTATCTATTTTCTCGTCACGTGACGTAATCCAGCAAATCGCAACACCGAATTAGCATGTGGCGGTATAATAAATATATAATATAATAGCATGTGGTTATAATATTTTATACTGCACTCAACAGGGATACAATGTTTACACTAAAATTAACTTTTATACCAAATATCGGATAAAGTAATATTATATAATTAATATATCTAGGTATAAGTTGTTGAATTATGGACAACTGTGTTTTTTTACCAGAAAAAATGAGCTATTTCGATATGTTTCAAATTGGAAGTTGATATGGTGACCCGTCATATCATGATACTTATTTAACATTTTCAAAATATTCATGTGATGTTTCACCAGGACAAGAAATTGCGCTCTTTAGAAGGCATACCAAATGATGTGAAATACACGGACCCCAGCGTTGATTGGAAGGACATTGCGTGGCTTAGAAGCATAACAAAACTACCAATCATCCTTAAGGGGATCACTTCAGTAGAGGATGCTGTGTTAGCGGCCAAACGAAGGATAGACGGCATTATCGTTTCCAATCACGGCGGCAGAAACTTGGATGGTACGCCAGCATCGGTAAGATTTGAAATGAAATTGTCAGCGTTGTGGCTATACATCTGAACATTTATAGCATTGCTACTGGACATGTTTTCCATTTGCCACTACCATCATGCAGTCGTATCGCTGTTTGGCCCTACACTTGCAATTGTACGCTATCACAAGTTTCCACGCACAGGTGCGTGCGTGGAGTTGTCGTGTAGTATACATTGAGAGAAGTACGTGTCACGGCAACTCCACGCACCTGTGGGGGGGGGGGCAAATATCTTTACTAAGCCAACGAGTATAATTTTAACTCTAGCAAAATTTAGCCGTTTTGTGGCTCTGCAAAACCCAACCCGGTATCTTTAGGTGTTTCAGAGCTCCACGATGACAGGTTAAATCTCAGACTATGCTACAGTAGTGACTTGTGCTTATCTGTATACTTTTGTTCTGCACGTCTACAAAACTGTCACGACCTTGGTCTGGAAGGTACTCTGGTCGTGTCATTGAATCAACCCACTTATTGTGCCCCCGAGCGGACTCATTTAGGGAGCGTTCCCTGTTTGTCGTCTTAATGATAGATTGACCTGCTGTCAGACATCGTTGATGCAGTCGGCGACAAACTGGAAGTGTACGTAGATGGCGGTATACGAACTGGCACTGATGTGCTTAAAGCGTTGGCATTGGGTGCAAGGGCTGTATTCATCGGAAGACCGGTCCTCTATGGATTAGCCTGTAACGTAAGTTATACCACTCTGAATTACTAGTTTGTTTGTTTTTTTCGATATATCTGTTGTGAAAATGTTCAAGTTACACAATATACATGTAAGTTGCGATCTGCTGTCCAATACTGGACTCCTCATCATCGATTTCTGCATTTACAGCATGGGCATCCCCCACCCTGCACGTTATCATCTGCCTATCTCACAAAACACTGTCTGAATTTCCAGGACGACGACAGAACTTCTAGATCGTCCTCTATCAGCTGCCTTTTATACGAAAGCAGGGTGACATTTTCTAAGTTTAATCGACCTATGTTTAGGGTTTTTTTTCAAATGAAAAATCTACTACCCATGTTTAGGGCTTTTTCCTTAAAAAGTTAATCTTTCAGGCACATACCATGCGTGCACCTTTCTATGGGATCCCCTGTCCCCGGCGTTTCAACCATTTTTTTTTTGTGCTGTTCCAAAGAGTACGTTAAAATGTCCGGCAGATTATCAATACTAGTGCACAGAGTTGAGCATAGACTGGAAGATCCGTCGGTGGAGGGCGCTCTCTCTGAGAGGAGGGGAGCGTAGGAGGGTCCTCGAGCAACAGATCTTTCAGTCTACAATGAGCACTGCTATGTTGAATATGTGTAACAACACTAATAATTACGTTAACACGGCACATTACACGCATACAGTGAATCTCAACTATTTTCACGAAAGAAACTATCGTCACACAGTCAATAAAAAATTATGCGAAAATTGTGAAACGTTACAACTAGAGGCACCACAGCTTGTGAGGAAAAGCCTGCCTAATGCCTTTGATATAGAGAATTGAAAAACTTGTGTATGAAGCCAACATGCCGCATGCAGACATGTTCCTGGGGTAGGCAAAGAACTTGTTAGCACAATGCGAGCGTTAGTAAAGTTGTCTATCAACATGTTCATTATCTAAAGGGGGGTGCAGTGGAAATGGTAATTATTTTATATGCAACTAGGTCATTCTCGGTCTGTCATGCCATTTCTTGATTAACAGGGAGAAGAAGGAGTTAAAGAAGTTTTGAAGATTCTACGGGATGAGTTGAGCCGAGCAATGGCCCTCACTGGTAAGTTTTTGTGCAGTAACACTCGGTCGAAGTCCTTGCCCTCGATATTCATTCATTCATTCATTCATTCATTCATTTATTCATTCATTCATTCATTCATTCATTCATTCATTCATTCATTCATTCATTCATTCATTCTTTCATTCGTTCATGCACTCTTTCGTTCACCCATCCATCAATCAATCTATTCATTCTTTCATTTATTCACCCTGCCGTTGATGTTTACTTAAATAATCGAAGTAAAGCAATACATGTGTACAAAATAATTAGTCAAGCGAGGGTTGTCAATATTGTAGTAGTAGTAGTAGTAGTAGTAGTAGTAGTAGTAGTAGTAGTAGTGTTTCATCAGACTTACTAGGAGTTCCAAGAAACAAACAAAATACGTTTTCGCCATTATAGTTTAGTAATTGTTCCAGCATATCCTCTGAAAATAATTAATACTCAGTAATTATAAATGTCATTTATTTTCGTGCAAGATACCCGCCTCGTTTTATTTGTTTGTTTATTTGTTTGTTTGTTTGTTTGTTTGTTTGTTTGTAATGTTTTCGTTTGCAAATGGAGTTATATATGTACACAAAGACATTAATCTTACATATTACATCTCAAAACAGGATGTTGTAGACTCGTCGATATCTCTAGGGATCTTATCAGAGGAAGCAGTCGTTTATCAAAACTGTGATGGTAGTGCCATTCTGGTCAGATAAACATGGATTAACCCACTTGAAGTCCACACGTTCCAAAGTTGATCGGCCGGATTAATTATTCATCGAGTCATTGGTGAAACATGGGGTAACATAGATGCGTATGTCAAGTAATTGAACACGAAGGCATTTCTGCAAGGACAGTGAATGTTATTTATACTACTATCACGATGTTTTCGTAAACGATGGAGCCAACATTTTTATCCTCTTGGAACGCACTTTGTTGCTGTATTTCGGCAATCAGGTAACTACCTTCTCGAGTGGATAACACAAAAAATCACGATATCAGTTTCTGGTCTTCCCTTGTCTACAATCGCAATCCAAAGATCAAAAAGCAAATTTTGTCTTGCAATATGTTTATACCGAGAGCAAAACAAAATACTTCAATTTGTATGAACCCCTTCTACGGTTGCCCATCTTGAACAGTCTTTTTATCAGAAAAATGGAACTTTGATAAATCGATGAAATACAATGTATTTCAACACCGAGTATGTGCAATTATATGAATACACTCCGTTCAAAACACGATGAGCAAACTATCGTAAAAAATCAGAAGACATTACTCAGGTTTACAAGGATTTTTAATGTGTTTACTCAGATACTTCAAAATGTGCACTGTCGAACTCGTGTTATTTTTTTAAATAAAGCAGATCACATTAAATTGTCAACCTCCTCGTTAATAAAGTACGACTTCCTCCAGAATCCTCCAGCTGTTGCCGTTACAATTATGGTTCCAGAATTATCATAACTATTTTGTAATCAACATAAGTAGAGACTAACAGTGTCTTTATCCTGTCATAATTCCCCAATACAAATTCTCACCTTGATCTGCACTACTGTGGTAACCATGCTTCATTAAACATGTCGCAAAAGTTGTATTCAGCTCGAAAACACGGTCAGCTTGTAAAGTTTATTATTTTTTTCATTCAGATGCATTGCGTTGAAAATACAGACCTTCCCCTCATCGCTTGCATAAAAAATGTTAATCCCTTGGTTCGCTTGCTCATAACAATAAAAGAGTGCTATCTAAAACCTCAAACCATTCCAATGTGGTTCAGGACAATGAACGAGAAAATTTACCATGAAGGTAGTATGCGCCTAGAAAGTGAAGGACTTAAACTTTTGCTCAAACTTTCATCAAAGAATATTTCAATCATTCTCTATCAAAATCAAGAATCAAAATCTGGGGTCACCGTGCAAATTTTGGAACTATAGAGAAACAAATTACTCAAGATTTATCTATGTTTGGCATTTCAAACGGCCGCCATCCCTGTGTTAACTCTATGGAGAAAAAAATAAAATTTGCGATTTTCGAAAAACTAAGCAAGTTAAAAGTTTTCTTACACCAAGAACCTTAAAATGAGCCCCCACAAGTGGTATATCAGAAAAGAATTGGAAATGTTTGAGAGTCCGAATATCTGTCCCCGCGGCGCGTTCTATCAAAACGTATCAACACATCCACTAATATAGTTTATTAGCGGGGTAAATCAGACAGATTATGCAAGAATACGTCCACAAAATTAATATTACAATTTGTTGAGTCACTCTATTGGTTCCAGTACACCGAGGAATAAATGAAACTTTAATACTCGTACGAGTAAGCTGGTGCACCGTGTTCGTTGATCTCTATATTAAGTAGAATAAAGCTGACAGAAAATCGCATCAAAATCTTTCTTTGCACGGAGGATTCTACCATTTGAGCTGAAAACATTCGGGGACAGTGAAAAAAAAGCGACAAGCACCCAACACAAGCCATATATCCATGGCAAGAGTGCTTTATTTATTTATTTATCTAGTTATTCGGATGACCAACAGGAGTAAATTCCGATTACAGGCTCCGCAAAACATAGAAAATACATAAAATTACACAAAACATACAATTGACGAAAAAAATTACGGTGAACATTAATCATCGAAATAAAAATAATTTATTATACTTGCATTAAAAGGACCAAATATGTCAAAAATGTCAATACTCGAGTTTAATTTCGATATATCGTTACAACAGCATATGGCAGAAAGGAGTGTTCGAGAACATTAATGCTGGAAAAGGGTACCCGAAATCACAGTCCCTCTATCCATAGAGGGACTATGGGAGTGTGCCGAAATGGTTTAGCCATAGGCTACGTTCACCGTTCAGTGGTATTTTAGTCAAATAAGAACAATTTACCGCAGAATGAACACATTTTTATAGAAAACTAAGATCAGAAACCTTACTGCGATTGTAAAAAAGAGACAATTTGAAACATTTGCATAATGCTGAGTATCCTGAAGAACAATAGCGCATATTAAGTTTAAAACATAAATGCTCTATGAATTTCTTTTTAATACGCTCAACCTTGTCTACAAGATTCTTTTGCTGGGGATTCCAGATAACAGAATAATATTCGAGGCGGCTGCATTCAAGGGCGATATAAAACGTGTTTTACTTGAGACACACCTTTGGTTGTCTTCGGGCTTTAGGCCATTCTCGAGTCACGTGACATGACAACATTATTGTTGATAACATCTTTTGCACTTCTGCCATTATTGACACTTCTAGTTCCTGAGACCTTATTCGTCGTTGCTTGTTGGGTGTCACTTTGCTCCTCTGCAGTTGGGTTTATGCAGTCACCAATGGATATGTATGATTGCCGCTAGCTCTGCATGGCAGGGCTGTGTGTTACCGGCGTTACACGGCCGTGGTGGGAGGCCGTGTAACGCCGGTAACACACAGCCCTGCCATGCAGAGCTAGATTGCCGCACACTTCATGTACTTTAGTGTTCATAGTGGTCAAAAAGCACAATACTATAAACAGTTATTAATTTCAGGGGATTAAATCCATGTAAGCGTCTTGAAATAACTTTGCTGTAATATTGGGATCGGGAAGGGAAATTTGAACTCCGATCACCTATGAAGATATTTCTGACATCCACTATCCAGTGTAAGGTCTTGCCTTGACAGTGTGATTAATGGTGAGGCTGTTCAATAGCACGTAGCTCTGATATAGCCTTGATCAGAAGAGGGAATAACTCGTCTTGTTTAGGTGGGGTAAATATAATTTCTCGCGGTTCGATAGTATAGAGAGAAATTGATGTCTTCACGTTACGTAAATTTGGCACGTGGCATTAATGATTAATGCGTGGGCGGGGCTACGGAGCTATAAGTTGGAAGTTTAGAATTAGGTATTCAGTCTAGCCAGGCACTTCAGCAGCCTACAGACGTGTTCGTCCAAGTTATCTTCAAAAACAAACAAACAAACAAAAAAAACCAAAACACCAAAGATGTTGTTGTGTTTTCGTATTGAGGGAATAGGGAATGAACGAAAATGGTGAAGTCCGACACCACTGCCCCGTGGTCCTGTGTTATGCACTGTTTTCGGACACAGGTTTCCAGAGAATTTCCCTTATCTAAGGTTTTTTGACCTCTGGTTTTTCCTGGACGGCATGCACAGGTGACGCGGGTACTACATTTCATTTGCGTCCGCCACGCCATTAGCTCGCACTGGAATGCAATGACAGGCTGTGTTGCCAGTACACTGTGATATGTCTGTGTATGTAATGTATGTGTGAACACAGGAACAGACACTGTTGATGGTTTGATGTCTAGACTAGAACTGATTACTTTATTGTCTAATAGTAAAGACTGTAATATATCACGTCATGGATGCTTAATCTCTGGAATGTGATTGTCAAGTCAGTAACTCAAGGATGTTTACTTGACGAAAGCCCCAGTTATAATGTGTACTGTATACTTTGCTCTACTTGTCTGTAATAAAGCTGCCCCTCTGGCTGATCCATGCCCCTCTGGCTGATCCATCATTAATGAATGAATGGAGTGGAACGTAATTCATTTATTAGAATGAGAGTATAGAGAAGACGTGTCCTTCTACGTGGGTGTAGTGCGCCCTCTACGGCTAAAGAGTGAGCCGAACTTTACTTTGTTTATTTATTGAGGGCGCACACATTCATGTTTGTCAATGATCATGAGGCATGCATGCTATGCATCAAATACTTCTATCTTCATTGTCTCTTTTCTCAGCTTAATTGTCAATGGCAATATTGAAACAAACAGAGAAAAACGCTGCTTATTATTCAGAAATTTTGAAAATTGCATTTCTCATTTTAGTTTTCTCTTCCAACAGAAACTTCAGTCAAGATTACAGTTTAGTTCAATTTAACCTGCAGGTGCCATATCAGAGACCATGATTTAAATTTTCATTTTATTGGCACGCCTGTTTGCCAACAGCATAAGATCAGATTAAAGGTATACAGTCACCTGTAATCTAAATATGCCCATATATGGTCAAAGGAACGTTCCTTGGTATTCAAAATGCCCATGTGAGGGCGCTGTTTTTAAAAAGCGGCCACCCGCTTAAAATCTGTGATTGGTTAGATTTTTCTGTTTCCATGGTAACTGTGGCAAAATTGGAACAGGTGACAGTATACCTTTAAGATAACTGGAAAGCTGCATCTACATAATTTACAAGTCAATCATGAAGGCCTCGCTGATTATAGGACATCAGTGGGGAATCTGGTCTAGACCTCTTCTTGTTACAAAATGGTTTGTGTACAAGGTGTGACTGGGCAACTTTGAACTTGCACTCATTTGCTATTGTGTCTACAGTCTTTGAGTTGTCATGAACAATGGAAATAATAAGCCTAAGAACAGTTGCACTCATAATACTTTCCATGGAATGACAGCGGATCATCCTCACTCCCAATTTTTAACCATTCCACATTGCCATGATACCTGCACTATGACGCTCCCAATAACAGACACAGAAGCAAAATCTTGTAAAATTGCTGTTTATTGCTGGATACACAGCTTGACCCCTCTGGTAAAAACTGCCAGCAGATTACATACACAGTGTATTCCAAAATATATACATGAGATCTTCAAAATATTGCTATATATACATATATAAGTTGTAACTTTAAAATTGGAAAAATAAAAAGATATATGTACATAGTAAAATACTTATTGGTAAAAAGTTGTACTCTTTTATTGGTTTGATTATGATACCCCACACCTTCCCATCAAAGAGACAAAAAATCTCCTGGAGATCATTTTGAGGAGTTAAAATACACTGTGTCTGTTTCAGTTATTTCATTAGCTAGAGAAGTCTCCCTGGCAATTTAAATACATGTACACCAATCATAAAGATACACATGTGTGACTTCATGTATGGTACACATATGCCCTTTTGGTGTTCAACTGTGTTGCTTTCCTACGGGTGAGGTCTCTTAATACATAACATACATCCTGATCTTTTCATATCTCAACATCCTGTCTTCTGATTTGTCAAAGCCATTTTCAAAAGTGTTTGACCTTCCTGGTCCATGATTTGTCATTATCAAAGTCAACTGTAGATGGCACCCTTGATGTCATGGATAATGATATGTACAGATTCACTTCTGAACACTTGAAGCACGCTCACATCTATCCATCCATCCCTGCCTAGCCAAAGACCTACGGCTTCAACTGTGATAACAGATTTGTGAATTTGGATCAATACTTCTTTCAAACTGTCAAACGCGAGTACATGTCACACCCCTTTTTGTATCAACAGCAGAAATACAAATGTACTCCTAAGTCTCAACCCTGCAACTTTCAGAAGTTACAAGTACTGTCCTGTTGTCGATTGTTAATGGTTTGGTAGAACTAAAGCCTTGATATCTCCTTTGCCGACGTCACTGCCGCCATCCATGGGCTGGCCATTGGCTTGGTTCATTAGAAGGAAGTCTGTGTAGCCAGTACTGGCTCTCACCTGAAACACAGCAATAAAATACTGTCACCCATCATACTTGCTTGAGTCAATACACAGCATGACACAACAAAGTGCACACTGTTAAATATCGAACTCTTGACCGATTCACATTAATCTCATTAAATGTGTCCACTTATGGAAAGTGCGTAAATAAAGCGTTGCGTAAATAAACGTACGAGTCATTATCAAGAGTGAATATTCACTGGCTGAAAACTGCAATATCTATTCACATTACAGATAAAATGAAGAACACACAGCTAATAAATGTGTGAGTCTATTGCAAATGACTTTCAAGACATTGAGAAGTAACCTGCATATTGGCTGTGGCTTTTTACCCCATCTTTTTGTTACCAAGAATAACTGCATGGCTTACAGACTTTGCCAAATGGCATAGTCTAATGTCAAAGTTATTACAATCTTCAAGGATGTCAATGTATCTTGTTATGTTTCATGCGTCACAATTTTTTCTGTATAATTCTTCAATGGCATGGTGCTTACAAATTGAGTAGTTCAGAAAGAAAATTCCTCTACTTTTTGGCAAAACAGCCGGGAAAAAATAATTTTCTCTCCTATGCATCATTGGCAATAATCTTGGTACAGGTATACCGGTATGTTATCATCTTCGAAAACAGTTTCAGAACACTTCTTCTTTGAAACTAGAAGGCCACTGAGCACTAACTATTTTCACGTGTTCACAGCCGGAAATTTAACCACTGGCAGAAAAAATGGCAGCAACATTTACAAACAGTGTTATTGGACACAATTGAAGTGGTGACTTGGGAGTGATTGTCCGACAGTGAAACTCACCTTGTCCCTGACCAAGTTGTAGACCTCTTGGACAGTGTTAGTTGACCTTAGATGTGCCACGGTTGCTATTAACTTCTGCCCATAGAATACTTGAACACGTACACCTGTATAGCGTAGAAATCAGGACAATCTTGAACAACTTGAGCTTGAAATATCTAATTTCACTTATATTATTATATTTCCTACAATAATACCCACATTTGCAATTATTAGATTATTAGTTTATACCCTTGTCTTTTTTACCTCTTTGAGTGCTGTAATTTTTCCAACAAAATTGTGGTGCAACATTTTACCTATTTTAATGAATTTTTCTGTACGTTTTTTGATAATTTTGGACCAAATTGATATCACTCTTTATTGACTACAATTTTTGAACAAAATTTTGGAAAAAATGAAAAAAAATTATTTGGATCTGAAAAAAAATTGTCTTTGTTATATATATTATACAGTCGACAAAAATTGACTTTGGCACTCAAAGGGTCAATACATTTCCATATGGCCTTGTTACATCAAAATTCCCACGTACATGCTGTATATGGACAGAAAGCAGGTGAAAGTATTGATCCCTAGTGCCAAGTGTAAACCAAAGACCAATGATTGCATACTGAGATTAGGAGAACTTTCTCATGTCTAAGCTATTCAATTTAGACAGAATGCTTTCATCTACAAAGGCAACACACACAATGAAGACACAGACACCAACAGTTATCGTAACTGTTATTGAAAAAGTTGAGACACTTCATCAAAGAATAAACAACTAAACCTGTGATTGTGTAACAGAACTTTTTCAACCAAACACCTTGCTCAAGTCACTGAAAATCAAATTGATTAAAATCTGCCAGTTCCTGCAGTGCTGTGCATTAATCATCAATTTTCTGAAAAAAACGTTCTCCTTTTGTTCGTCTCTATGAATAAACAATGTCATTTAGTATTTCAGATTGACTAGAATAGCCACTCAAGAGTATTTGAAGTATCTTCATGTGAAAACATACCATCATTTTCAAACTCGAAATTATGTTTTCAAATGTATAGAATAAAACTTTGAAATGATTTCAAAAAATGTGAAATTTTGAACTCAATGAAGAACTCTTGACGGCAGTAATGAGAGATTTTGATATTGTAAAGAACTCTGAATTTATGAGCTCTGGGTTGAGTAAACATGGCTGACATAGTTATGCAGCTAACGGCCATTTTTGCTTCCAAGAAGCACAACAATGCTGATATTGATAAAGCCAGTTCTATGTAATCATTAACATAACAAAAGGTAAAACCATGGCAACCTTTCGACGTCACAGTTCAGGAAACCTGTTGAGACTCTATTTTAGGTACTGTATGGGTGGATGACCTTTGACATTAAATAAATCACTCCTCAAAGGTTAAATGTGACTACAGAGCAAAGATAAAACAATATACATGTATGTAAAACCTGTTTTCAAAACTAAACATTTTTTAACATTTGTACTGTGGGATGGTATGGCAATGAAGTCCAGTTTGGCAGCCAAGATGGACGAACCAAAATTGTACTGACATTCACATGCAAACCAAAATAACAGCTTGCGCCTCGGGCACAAGACACTGACTGCAATGATACTGAAGTATGAATAATGCAATAAATATGCACAACCTGGGACCCCATTATTCTGTTTAAAAACAAATCCTGTTCTACGAAGTCTGTTTTCTGATGACTCAGCTACCTTTTAACGATCTTGAAATAGGTCTGTATTTCTGAAGTAAACAAGGAAGTTACCTGGATATTTGTGTTGGCTGGTCCCATTTCCAGTAGCTGGTGCTACCAAAGTTTGTTGTTCAGTCTCTACCTGACAGGCTGACATTGTCTCCATGAAAAAGTGTCCGACTCTCTGCGACAGCGCGGCCAATAAATTGCGGCTTGGTGCATTAGTTTTTGGCCTGTGTTGGAGGAAGGCCGGGTGGTAGGCTGGTAATGCTGGAAGAGGGAGAGGTTTAGCTGCAGAGGCACTTGTCTCATTTCTGTCAATCAGTGTGGAGGCGGCGCTCGCGTCAACACAGGCCTCCTGCTTAGCCGTTATGATGTTCTCACTTTCACATGACTCATGTCTGTTCCTTTGCTTGAAGTCATCTTCCGCACACTCAAGACCCTGTTCCGAGTCTTTCCTACCATCAGGTGATGCAGGAAGCCCATTGAAATACAATTGTTTGTGTTTAACATCACCTGTACAATCTATTCCAGTAATAGAATGCGGCACTTTCCTTGTCGTGGGTGACAACTCAGGAATGGCGATGTTAACATTTCTGTTAACACTCGTCAAATTCTCTTCATTTTCTTGAAAATTATCATCTCCTACTTTAATTGTCGTGAGTAGCGCTGCCTGACCCCCAGCCACATCTGGGTTCTTAAAGATCTTTTTCATGGTTTCTGTCCTAATTCCATTTCCTTCAGCGCCTTCAAATCGGGCAATACCGTTTTTGTGCAACTGTTTGCCTTTGACATCTTGTGTCACAATGCAAGGTGTAAGGCTTGCTGGCTGCACAGGGCAGAAGGTATTACTTTTCCCACTTTGCTCTGACACAGCATCTCTGCCTTCAAAAACATTCTGAGTACTGCTGTCAGTCTGTTCACTTGGCTGCACAGGGGGAAACTGAACTGCTATTTGATAGCATTTGCGTCTTTTCATTGGTCGAATGCTCCGTTGGTTTTGGCACTCTCTGTGTACAGTCCTCCCTCTCGGCACAGGCTGCAATGAGAGTTGCCCTGTCAGGGATTGTCCACTGGCAGCAGAAGAACAAGGCAAACTTGCAGAACTAGTACCGTGATCTGTCCTTTTGGGGCTACACTTGCCAGAATGATCGTCTGAAACTACAGTGCAGTCCAGGCCTTCTCTTGACTTTGACAAACCGTCGGAAGTGTCACTGAAACTGTTATCGCTTTGCTTGCTGCTGGATGCACTACCACTGTGGCTAACCTCACAGCTAAAGTCACTAGCACTTTCACTTTTTGATGACTGACTTTCAGAAAAAGTTGTATTTTGATCATCATGAGGCACTTCCTCTGTGTCTTTGGGGATTACAACAGAATTTTCAGCCTGTAAATCATCATCAACAGATTCGTGAGTTTCAAGCTCAATGTTTTTCTGTGGCCTCGCCCTTTCCCGCTGTTCATATATTTGCTGCATGAAAAGGAGACTCATGGGTACAGTGGGAGGGCATTTTCCAGGATTTGGGTTTCCACATTCCCTGGCAGGTACAACAGCTTTCCCTTGGTTGTTTACTTGTGTCTTGCTTTCATTTCCTTCAGTATAGCTTCCTTCAGACAGACTTAAGTCATCTTCAGTGAGTTTCAAGTCAGAACCAACTACCTTTTCCAGCACTTCGTCACTTTCTGATGTGCTGTCTGGGTGAGCTCCGGCAAGCTGTTCGGCACAAGAAGCCGGCTGTTGAATCTGTGCAGCTACAATGTGTTCCTGTTCCTCTTGTACTGGATTGATGCCTGGAGTTGAAATTGAGGGCACGGCTTGCCTCACAACTGCTGTACTGAAATTACTTGCCTCAGCAAATCCGGTGTCCCCAACTGTTCCGTGTCTCTCTGGGGCACATGCTTTGTTGTATTGGATCTACATTGAAAAACAATACAAATGTCAATAATTGTTTATCCAATAAGACAACAGCAGTAAAAATTTCCATTCAGACACTGTGCATTTTTTGGGGTCATTTTTTCACGGTTTAATTGTTATAAAAAAATAAAGACACAGAGACCCATGGAAATATCCATTACATATTTAATACTTGAAAAGACCATATACTTGTAAATTGTTCACAATGACATTTAAAATCCTACTTCAGGGGAGAGAAAGTTACTGTTTGCATTGACAAGAGTGAGGATGGTTTACACACAATTTTTGTTGTAGTCTTGTACATTGAATTGTCTCTGATAGGTTTCACTAGAGTGTGATGACTTGTCTGTCTCATGGCCATCAACCGTCGATTCTAGATGTCTACTTTTAAAATATTAAAATTAATTTCGATTAGCAGTACTTTAACCCTTTGAGTGTTGTAATTTTTCCCGCCAAAATTTTAGTTCAAAATTTTAGCAATTTTTATGAAGTGTAATTTTTTTGACAGTTTTGCTCTGAATGGATATCACTTTTTATTGTCTACAATTTTTGATCAAAACTCTGAAAAAAATCTGAAAAATATTGTCTGGGTTACAATTTGTGAGGGTGACAAAAATTGACTGTGGCGCTCAAAGGGTTAACTAAACTTCCTTTGAATATGCCATGAGCTCAAAACAGAAATCTTAAAAACTTAGTATGATGGATCAATTCCTAAAATTTGACTTTCACTTCCGTGTATACGAAAATAAACTCTGTTAAATCACTGACAATTTTTTAAAGCCTTTACCTGCTCTTCAGAAATTGAGAGAGTCTGGGCACAAAATGTATCGTGCCCAACCTTTTGTAGTTCAATGGAGTCTGTCTTAGTCCACTGATCACACGTCAATTCTTCCTTGTCCTCACCAATGTCTTTCAACATTTTCAAATCCCCACCTATACATTTTTAAGAAGAGAAACAACGAATCTCATTTTTGACTTCACACCAATCACGTTACACTTTAAAATTTCAGTTCATTCAAATTTTCCTTGTTTTCTCAAGCTTGTTTATGAACCTGTGGTGTTAACCCCACAGTTGGAGTTAAATAGTATTGATCCCAATAAAAGTTTTGTCTCATTAATGTATTTCCTGATGTAATTAACATAAAAGGCACAAAAGTATGTGATTTGCACAGTTAACTGGGCCATGGAGTCTTGAAAATTTTAAGACAGGAAAATCTTATTGCGTCTTTGTTACTGAAAGAAAGAGATTTTCTCATTGAATGACTGGGGTTATGAAGATTGATCAATCGTGCAAAGAGACTGGAGGACTGTACTGTATTTGGCTGATCTTGACGTGCCCCTGTATGCTTAATGCTTGGGACTTATCATTTACACTATCGCATATGTATCAAGCAGACTTTGCAGAGAAACACATGCCTTACCTTCAAACTTTCCTGCACCATCACCTCTTCTGATTCTCTTCGGAAGACCATCCAGCGCTGGGTCTACATGCTTGGCGACAGAAGGATGCTTCCTCAATGAAGAGAGGCACAAGTCCACTTTACCGGACAACTGGTCAAGCTCCTCTCGTAGGCCTTGAAGTTGGAGAAAGGCATTCAACACACAACCTTGGTCTGCACTGTCCTCAAACTTAAACTGCCTATATGGTTCCGGAATACCCTGTTCCTGGTGGCCTATCATTTGTGGCTCGTATTCTGGCAGGTAGTTTGCCATGTTTTTGTTGTCTACCGTTCTGTTCTTGTCTGTCTTTGCGAGGTCTCATACACACAACACATTAGTTCTGAACTGTGCGAATGTGCTCTGTTGAGAGACAGCAGATTAAGAACATCAAACATACCCTTAACGATTACATACATGCATTTTGCTCAAAGACATTTTAAAAAGTACCTTGGTTCCTGTGGGAAAAATTAACTGAATTCGTGTGAATTGTATATTTGACAACCAATCTGCACCTTAATCAAATACTGTACAGGGGAAAAGAATATAATTATTTAAACAGGAACACACAACACATTTCTTTCTTCTTATTATCTCTTTGTCGATTGATTCCAATGTTAGCAATAGTAAATAGAGATCTGATTATCTTTGCTTAAGGAAAGCTAATCAATTTATCCAATTTTGTTGGCGACGCCTATATAGGATATACACAACAAAATGGCATGTACTGCTCAGTACATGTCTTGATGTCCACACCATGGAAATTGGAGGTAGTCTACCTCCATGCCCATACAAAAAAGGCATAATTTATCCATTAAACCAGCATCGATGGCTCCAATACATCTCTAAATTCACATCTGCTATCCTTTTTGCATCAAAATTGATTTTTTTCTGCATTTTGGGGTACGATTTCCGAGATGACCCTTTCTATTTCTAATTGGCCTATCAATTCACCAATGAGCCTATGGAGGTAAAGAACGAACTTTTTACCTCCATGGTATACCGATTTGTTGCAAGCGATCGCGGATAGTCAAACACAGCACCAGTTCTTTCAAATGTACCGCAGGCTGAGCTGTTGTAACAAATGAAATTCTTTTTTCCAAACTTCCTACATTTCTATTACAAATAAGCTTGCATAGTGGCCTTTGCCGTGTATCGAACCATAACTGTCACAGTGTAGCATGGCGTGTGTACATACGTACGATGGACGTAGAAACATCTTTAGCACTGGTATAAAACGCGAGCGTTGATCGATGATCGTCTGTAATATAGAAAGTGCTTGATTAAGTCGATAGGAAGAGTGAGTGTTAAATTTTAAAACTGTTACAGACCTGAACATAGGTACGGAAACTGGCATCTGCGATGTCACTTTTCCGATCAAAAGTGCCGTCAAAACAAATATACGTGGTCCGACGGCGCGCCGCTCCCAACTATTTGTATACATTCAATTTTGCAATCATGTGATTTTTCGGGTATTGATACACACAGAGCATGCAGAGCAGAGAGGCCAAATCGAGAATTTCGCAATCAATTTATATATTGCAACAGTGCGATTTTACAAAACAAATAGTCCCTCACTTCGCTATATGAAAGACATAAAGATAATCGCAGAAACCATAGACCCTAAGACAAACAGCACCATAATCGTTACGACGTACTGAGCTCAGTGTCGCTATCGCAAAGTTGATCGACGAACTACTTTTTTGCGAATTTATATATATATAGGGTGAACGCGTACGTACGACCGGGGGGGGGGGGGGGGCATTAAAACGATGGACCAATGACAGTGCAGTACGGTGACCCACATAGTGAAATACGTGACTGTATAGCTTGGCGGGTGATGAGCACGTGGACACTCCAGAAAAGCATAGGCGACGAGCTGCTAAGGGAGCCGTCATTATTTATGGCCTGGGGGGGTCGGAGGAATCTGAGGGGGGGTCACTCAAAAAATCGAAAGCTACAGGGGGGGTTGCTCAAAAGTGGAGAACAAGAAAGGGGGGGCTACTCAATTTTGTTGACATGTATTGAAGCATTTAGTGGAGTTACGAATTAATACAACAATAATAGTAAAGATATGTATATTCATACCCGGTATTTGTGTACACAACACACACACACACACACACACACACACACACACACACACATATAATATATATATATATATATATATATATATATATATATATATATATATATATATATATATCATAATACAGGTGGTTTCAAGTAGAAACTAAAATCTCATTACACTATTTGTTTCACGTTATTGTGATCTTCAGACGAGAATGATCAGCTATTCGATGTGGCAAGCCTTATGTTAGAGGCTAGTACTGAGTACATTTTTCAGTATTTCCTGATTAAAGATTGATATACTTGCCTGATCATTAATGAGAAACGTCTGCTTTCTATATTCTACATTGTATAGGTTACCGATAGGGGAAAATGTGTAAAGCAAGCTTTTCTGATGCTATAAAGTTTAAAACCAGTTGAATGCCTTGACAACAAACCATCTTTTATTGCAGGAAAATAATAATAAATAATAAATATGAATAAATGTATGCCTGTCGCTATTTTTTCGGTTTCAAAAAATATAGTTGAAATCAGTGAACTGCAATATAAGTTTTGGAATACTGTCTCAGATTTATTTTCCTTTGAGTTTTTTATACGAAAAAAATACTCTCCAAGTGCCATCAAATATCACCATTTTAACCTCTATTTTTCAAAAGCTCCAATGGCAGGAGGGGGGACACCCCCCTCCTGACCTCCCCCCGCGACCGCTTATGTGGTCTCTTGTGGTGCTTTCGCACCACATCTTCCCCCTCTTGAAAAAAATCCTACAGAATAACTGCATGTCACCAGAGCACTGGATACAGACCTGTACATCAGCCCCTGCCACAGCAATTGGAACCTCCTTCCGACAAAGACCTATACCACAGGGTTTAAGCAGGCTGTACAGGGCCTGTAGCAGCAGCAATCCATTTTACTGTATAGATATTTAACTTTCCCAATTTTTTGGGGGGGAGGGGGTCACTCAAATTTTCTGTAGCAGAGAGGGGGGGTTACTCAAACACGTCATGGTTGGCAGGGGGGGGGGTTACTCGAAATTTTGGAGTTTCGAAAGCAATTCCTCCGACCCCCCCCAGGCCGTAAACAATGACGGCTCCCTAATGTGGTACACGCAGAGAACGACGGCTACATAACGCTACACTGAACACTCCTGTGCTCTATTATGGGGCAATATTTAAACCATTTAGATCCAAGAGGGCGTAAAGTGACCGGAATGTGTTTCAAATTGTCTCATACTGTAATCTTAAGATCTTCCTCGGCATCTACAAAAAGTTTTGTGGCATTTTGTATATTCAGCGATTGTCTCACATGTTAATATGTAGGAGCCTATGAAAAGTACGATGTAAGTAAATTAATCACTCTGCTAGTGTGAGTTGAGTATAATAAAGATTGATTGATTGATTGATTGATTGATGTGTCACTGTTAATATACGACGTCAATCATTTGAGATAAAATGAGGTACACATGGCAATTTTTATAGTTTCAGGGATTTGATATATTTTACGCAAATTTTAGTACAGCCACAGTCCCTCCAGAGGGACTGTGTGGTACAGCATATAATAACTACTGACATCAACGGTGGGTACAGTGTAAATACACTGTACAAATACCAGAGAAAACAAGCATCGTCGTAAACAACGTGCCTCTTTTAGCTTAGCGCTACCCGTTAAGATTTTTGCGTAGGTCAGCGGAGCGGAAATTATGCTCTGGCTCGCGAGAATGACCACAAAGGAGAGGCGCGACGTATAACGATAGATAAATAGTCAAACAAGGACATTCTAAAAACTGTGCATAACATCGTAATTTGGCAATGTGTAGATGTAAATAAAAATATCTACAAATCCATATATCATTTTGTATGTAAAGTTAATATCAATAAATGCTGAATCGCCATGTATAAAAGTTTTGCACTATGTATTCCACTTTGTTAAATCTGATTTCCAGCAATGAAGAACACAAACTTTATAGATGTAAATTGTTAAGAACTTGGAGTTCAAACAGGCAAAAAAAAAATAGTGCTGTTCCGATAACATGGTTTTCAAAAATAGGGTAGGTAGGTAGGAAGGGATTTTTTTACTCCAAAATATTTATATCTTTTAAATATGCATTCTCAAGAGTTCAGGGCGATCAAACACTGGCTACAACATTTCCAGAAAAATCTATCATAGCATATAAAGGAATAAAAACATAAAAGCCATCCTCGTTCAAGCATAAATCAAACCCAAGGAAACGAAAGCATGATTTTGTGGGTTTTTTCAAACTCTTTCCTTTTTTTGACTTCAATGTTTAGTACCTCTAAACTGCTAAAAAGTCTAGGGTTGGCAGGTGAAAAGTGGAGTAGGTCGGGTAATAGGAACAGCACAATTTGTTTTGGCCTTACTGTGAAGGCAGCTCTCTTGTGATGTTATACCTGCAGTAGTAATCAGATCTCCAATGGCATGCTGAAAAAAAATACCCTCAAGATGAGAAACCACTTTGACAGAACAGATGCCTCAATGACAGCAATAAACTGAACATCAAAACTGAAGAAACAACAACGAGAACAAAACAAGCCATTTTACCAAGGTATTTGCACATCAATGTGTCATTGAACTTCACTTTTTTCTGAACATATTGCCATGGGGAAATTACTTTCGGGATGATCCTAAAATTTAATCACACTTTCAATTGTCAACGAGAAACAGAGCCAAAATTGCAGCCAAACACTGAAAGAGGGAAGGAAGGAAAGTGAAATGCTAAGAGGAGAAAAGCAAAAAGGAAAAGAGGTGGAGCATAATCACTTGTGAGAAAGTTGCTTATGATCCATCCATAAAAAAGCAATATATGACAGTGATCAGTACTCCATAAGAATTGATGATATTAACAAAACCAAGGTTAATTCTCTGCCATATTACATTTAAAGTATCTATCATACTTCTTGCCAAAATAGCATTTCACAGAAAGTAGCAGTAGCAATTAATTGTCGGAAAGTGATAAAAAAAGGCAAAAATGGATTAGGAAACAGCTAATGGGGCTTTACGGCTGTGTGGCTACTTTTCCATGAATTACCGATATCTACACCCTTAAAAGAGTTCTTATATGTATGTTGGTTGTCCTTGGTCTTTAAGCAGTAAATGTAATTATGTACACTAATTTCTTTTGTGCTATACTTTTCAAAAGTAACATTCACCAAATTTGTAGGTTTTTTAACCAGGCACCAAGATGTTCCTTTCGATAAAGTCAATAAAACGACGTATAGCTAAAGTAGCGGTTCACTTATGCAAAAGAAACCAAAGCTCAATAGTGTATCTGGACGGTTAATCCCCGGGAAACCATAACACCAAAATATTTCCCACCTATCAGTTAGGGCTAAACTGGGGCTAGGTTGCATATCTGGCACACAGGTGTGGGAAGCAGTCTTGGATACGTTCAGCCTTCAAGCAGTCCATCAGAGAATGTATTGAGTAATATTATGAATGTAATAATCTATAGCGCATACTTGAGACACATGGAAACAGAATGTGGAGATGTGTGGAGTGGCGATGTTGTCAGTTCTATTTCATAGATTTATTTAGAAGCGTATTGGATTATCATCGAGTGGTCTAAACTGATCATATCACAAAAAACTGTTGAGTACATATCTAAATATGTTTGATGTGACAAAATCAGATAAATATGCCATGAAGGACTACTCCAATGAAAAATCACCCTTGAATTGAATGCACATGCTGGCTCCGGATGCATGATTGCATTCCAGTGTCAATAGTGTTCATGAGAACAATGCATCCTATTGGTCAAATTGATGGATGGTCCACCCACAGCAGGAACATCTCCTCTATGTTGACACCAAAAAAAATTGCATATTAACTGTACCTAAATGATGAGGGGCTTTGGCAAAATTTCAAGACATCTCTAAATTGATTCTAAGGTGTCAGATACATTGTAAGTTAGAGAGCGCTCTTCATAAGAATCAATTTCATTCACTTAAAATCTACTGATCCAGGGTTTGACAGTATTGTGGGAAATTTTGGGAGGTACAACGACATCTTTATGAAGAGATGATATGTTACTTCTCAGTTTTTTCCAGTAAATTTACTTTTCTTGCCCTTTCTGCTGAATCCACGTACATTGATACATATGTATGCCACTTATGCCAGTGAAGAGGTACATACACTGATGCGCCTATGGTCAAAAGATTATCAGTACTGTACTCAAAAGCAGACCGCAGATTTTGCAACAGAAACTTGGGTGTCACTCTTGTGTTCATATTTTGGTGTATTTCCACTCATCACTGTCATTTAGAACTGTATTAGGGTCATAGGTTTGGGCTTGACAACAGTTTGATGAAATACTTTATTGAACTGAAGCTTGGGGAAAAATAAAACACACAGAATAAAGACATACAGTACTCTACTTTTAATGTCTGTTTGCTAAGCACAGAGTACAACATCTACAAGTACCCACATTGAAATTTCACAGCCAAAATTCTGTTAAAGAGACAATTAAAATGCAATGATGTACCGATGCGTATTATCCCCATCACGTATACAAAGACACTGAAGTATTGTGAAAAAGTTAAATGATCGCATTACTGTCACATTAAAAGATTCAAAGTTCACGATTTGATTATTATGACTTTCATGAATTACACCCAGTCAAATATACAGAGAGATAAAAATTCATTAAAAATTGCAATGATTGCAATTGCAAAGTACACACAGACATAGCATATGTGATTTGACTGTAATTATGATAAATCTAAGGAGTGAGCAACTTCAGGAAGTCACAGTCCAGGACCACCAAGGCCTTTGCTCTGACTGGTCTGTGAGTCATTCACCAGTCTGACAGACAAGTGAATGCTGTTTCCCTTGTATAACAAACAGACAGTACACCTGGGTAGTAACAATGCAGCTCTGCTCAACTTTCAATGTCAAGGGTCTGGCAGCCACTACACTCTGAAATTTGCCCACCCCTGAATATTCATCTACCGGTACAGCTTTGGCTCTTTGATAAGGCGTGTTTTAAAAAACAATCCTCGGCAAAATTTAACAAGACGTGATCATTTGCTTGCTCTGAAGACAAATCTGAATATTTATAAGTTAACTCTATTCAAATTCCAAACATTTTTTCTACATGATCAAATCTGGTCCCTAAGAAGGCACCTATCCAATCAAATTTTTTGGTTGTTCTACACAGATTCATAATTTAAGTACAATTCAAGAAAGCTTACATAGTGTAGATTATACCATGAGACTTTTACGTGATGTAGTGAATAACTTTATCAGCTGAATTGCATACATGACTGAGATAATACATACAAGGAATTTTGTCTGTGTTTATTGGGTTATTGGGTAATGACAGAATACAGAAAGATTTTGGTAAATAAGAATGGATACATGAATGGACTAATACAGACTAATCTAAGACTAGGATATAAGAGAAGCAAGAATCTTTACATCATTTGCATATGTGATAATTCATGGTCATGCTCACATTTACTTAACAGTACCGACGTCATGACACTATACACAGGTGTACTGTATTTGTATAAGTACAACCCCCCTTGTTCAGCAACACAAAACTATAGTTTTACTATTTCTTTGGTCCTGAAACTGTGATGATCCATTACTCTTTCCCAGTGTTGCAGCCAGGATTTGCCCTTTCAACAATATCCCCAAAATCGAATCTGTTCTCCAGCATTCTTGCATACTGCGGCTCACCTCGGGCACTTTCGCAAGTCAGCTTTGTTGGACGTAGTCTGCAAGTAATATCTGATAATGACAATAACCTTTATTTCGCATGATTTTTTTTTTATGCTTTTTACTTTTGGAGCTTTGATTAGAAGTAATTAAAACACTGAAGCAGCACCTGCCATTATAACTTGCTTGTAGTCACACTGAGCTCTCTGACTGGCGGCAGATTTGGTATATGAGCTGCTACAATTACTTGCCTGAAATTCTAGCATAGTGAAGTGGTCCCGGTAGCTTGAATTTGGTTTTGTGTAACTAATTTGTAACAAAATAATACAAAATCGGAATAATATCTGACGCATGTTGTCCCCAAAATCTGCAAAATGTCCCCAAAAATAAACGGTAGGGGGACAGAGTGTCCCCTGGTTTAAAATTCTTGGCTGCAACACTGCTCTTTCCTAACCTTTCAATATTTCAGCTAAACTAGAGCAGAGGGGTTATACCGATACTTAGAAAAGAATGTTTTATACCTATTATGGTAACATTGATAATTTACTCTTCAGCTTTGAAATTCGACAATTACAGCAATTAAGTACACATGGGTGAAAAGAAGCTAATATAACACAGTATGAAAAGGTACACTCTGGAGATCTACCAGAACATGTATTATAGAGAACTGCTCTCTGAATTACAGCATTAGCTGGTATACTACATCTACATGTATGACTAAATTTAGTGCAAAATTTTATCAATTTTTATGAATTTTTCTGGAATTTTTTGACACTTTTGGACCAAATAGACATCACATTTCATTTGCTACAGATTTTTCTCAAAATTTTGGCAAAAATCTTAGAAAAATTGACTGGGGTTTATTTTATAAAGGGGACAAAAATAGACTTTGGCGCTCAAAGGGTTAAACATAAATCTGGTAATAAACTGGGGACTTTAACCCTTTTCCTGCCAGACAGTATCACTTCCCAATCAGCCAAGTCAGTAAAAAGCGGTATTGAGCCAAAACATGACGTATGTTCACCCACTTGGTTTGGTCTGTTATAGCATCTTTAGTCCAAAAAAATCAAGTTTACACTTGTATTTATGTTTACAAATTTTCAAATGTACAGTATTATGTTAAAATACACCATACGGAATATGTTGTGTTTCATTAATTTTAACCACCTTGACCTGATGGTGAAATACGGACTTGGCAGGAAAAGGGTTAAGCCTTAATATGCTTGGATAAAATGTCAATTTGCTTGTTCTGAATCTTTCTGTATTTGACACAAGCATTTGTTGATATTCTTCCTGGCGAAGCTCTTCAGTTGAAGTGACCGATATCAAAGAAGATTTCGTCGTCTTCTCTGGCCTGGATACCTCCATCCCTAGTAACTTTCCAGGTCCATTCGTCGTGTTCACCTACTGGTACCATCCTCATCCGCAACTCATTCTCCCCGATTTCCTTATGGAGCGGCACTGGATCACCATCCTCGGACACCAGGGTGAAAGCCGAGACATTGGGGCGACTGAAAACCTGTGGATGAATTGATACAAGAAATGGAAGTCTTCCTATAGGCAGTACACTACCATGGTTTGGCCCGGACCCATTGCCACTAGTGGAGATTGTGGACTTGTACACAGGGAATATGAGAGGCGAACAGGTTCAATGGTGCCATGGTCTCTTTAGTCTTGGGGAGGGAGACTTAAGTAATCAAACAAGTAGTCCGACGTTCACAGTCATGATCAATTTTTTGGGGCAATCCTATAGAGTTACACTGATCAGACACACCGGTGAATTCAAATGGAACTGCATGAGAAAGAAAGATGCAGGATGGCAAGACAGGATTGCATTATAAGTGATCAAAACCTGTACTGATGACTACAAAATGTTAAACCCTTTCACCACCATACTTGGTAACTCGCCACTGTTTTCAATAGGCTGGACAGACACAGGCAATTTGAGATGAACAGGTTCGTCAGAAGCTAGAGGGCGCTCCCCAAAGGAACTCTGGTATACATTTGCTGCCTAAACAACCATCACATATCGATTCAAATGAATATCTATACCCTGCAGAACAGCCAAATGATCAAAATGCTGACCTAGGAATTTCTTGGTAAAATTCACAACAAATGACAAGTCAATGTTGACAAGCTCTTGGTGCCTACAATATCTCCGTCACATGTTCAATTCCAAATAGCCATGAACTGAATGACACTTACATGTGCATGTATACTGGAAATGAACACCTTGTTTCATGTGTCCGTGTGTTCATTGTTTCATTATCCTTCATAAACATAAATATGAAACCTTAGCCTCAGCGGAAATAGAGAACTTAGGATTACGTTACCTTAGCACTGATTCCCTTGGCAATGTCTTTAGTGGTTTTCTGTGGTGTCAGTCTGATACGCATTTCATCCTGGCCATCCTGGCGAGACACGGTCACTCTAGTTCCTGCAGAAGGAAGTGAGAAAATACACAGAGTGATGCTAAATTGCCTTTAAAGGAACCGGGTCATCTTGGCTGTGAGCTGGACCATGCTGGGCAATTATCTCTACTGTAAAAGTTGAAACAATCGTGAACAGGCACAATCCCTGTAGGCTGCAGTTCTCTCCTGTCCGATCATGTGACAGAGTACACAATGTACCACATAAGATTATCAACAATTCATAATGAGTCACTATGAATGAATGAATGAACTGCTGTAACTACACCAATAAGACTTTTATGCCCTTAATTATGCCCTGTCAAGCATTAGAGAGATCATTTGTCCAGGTCTCCAAGGCTGGAAATTTAATGCAACTTGGGATGACGTATCTTTCAAAAACATCATAGAAGATCTATACAATTCATTTTGAAACAACTGGTGCATCTGTATGATTCATTTCTCTCACTAATATATCCTGTATGTGCATTAAGTACAGAAGTGGGATTAGACACAGAACCAAGGTGATTGATTACTTTTACGCCCTTCTACAACCAGCTTAAATCACTTTTACTAAACTAATTTGCAAGAGGAAAGGGGGAGTTGCAAGGGTACTCAGTTGTGCCACCCAGATTAACTTTAACCGAGGCAAAAGACTGATGCAATTTCAAAAATAGCGGTAGCACCTGTATGAAAGAGTAGATTGTGCAAAAGCCTGGTCAGAACACACATCTGCCAAATTTACCAATCGTGATGGATTCACATTTCACATTAGTACAGTCACGTCATGCCTGTACATGCAACTTTATCCTGTCACTACTAACTTCCAGTACAACTCTGTTGTTTCCTATACCAGCAATGGACCTCTTTACAGGGAAATAGGGACTCAAAGTTAAAACCAACAGAAGAAATTCATATTATATGGTATTATGAGCCCCTGTATTCCCTAAAAGCACGCTGTTCAAAAGGAGAGTTCTTTTGATGTCTGGTTATTCTGATGTTTGGCAGGGAAACCTGGGTCTCTTTGGTGGAAGGGAGATGGCCGACTGTACTTCCTTGACCACACCAAATTGTAATCAACTGTATGTATGGTATGGCATGGAAGACAGAGTACAGGATAGGAAGTGTGTTTGCAAGTCTTCATGCATGCATGCTAATGCAGTTCAAAGGTCAAGGTGAATAGTGTATGGTGACTTTCAGGTAGAGGTAACCAATTTGTGCAGAGGTAAGTTTCCCGAGATGTAAACTGACATGCAGTTCAAAAGTCAAGCAGAAAACAGCACGGTAAACTGCTCGGGGAAAGTAACAATCAGTGCAGAGTCGAGTTTCGAAATACACGGGAAGACTTTAACCCGAGTGTGAATAAAAACACATGGACCTGTGTTTACCTGACTGCACTATGCCGTTGTCTCTGGACAATGCTCGGCATAACTCTGCAATGGTTGTTTGCATTGCTGCGTCAGTTGGGGATGTATCCGGGGTTAGATACGTACCAATACCGGAAGAATTGCTGCTACTACCAAAAGGGGTGTTCTCTCTTCTGGTCTCCTCATCAAAGAACTGAAAAGGAAGGAGTCATACAAATACAGGTAGGTATTTTATGATCCAAATATCAACTGTTGATTAGAATACCTTTATCTTTTAAATTAAATGGCACAGTTGGAGGCATGTTGTCATATCTCATGATCTGTAGCGATAAAATGCTTCCAATCTGTATATATTCATAGAATAATAATTTGAAATCATTCTACTATTTTACTGGCAATAACTGTTTTTTCGTAGCCATTGATTTGATGCTGTAATGTTTATGGTCTGGTGTTTTAGAGTGTGTTTTGAGCAAACTTTCAAATTTCACTAATAGGCCTTGGTGAATCCGTTCCACTTTCAATACAGACGGTGTACAGGTATAGGTTGAACTTTTATCAAGGAAAGTGTTACAAATCTACTGTCTAAAAACCTATTTTCTACTGGATCTTCTTGGACAAGTTTTTCTTTTCAAAGGTACAGTTTTCTCCATTGCTACGAAGCAGAAAATCAAAAATGTGAGAAAATTCAATGGGCAGAGAATTCTTGATGAGACATGGCGTGTTGTGGCTGGTCTAAAGTGATTATTGGAAGACCCTGGGTTTCATAGCTACAGTACCTGACAAAATGTTTCCCCTGCTACAATCCCTTGACTAGTGTAAAGTGAGCTTGGAATTTCACAAGGTGCTTGAAGTGAAGCTGTGTTGTTACCTTAGGGCTGTTGGCATACATGCCACTATTCCCAGAGCTGACTGACGTCGCTGAAGATGAATAATTGCTCACGTCATTGGGTGGGAGAGGTGATGACAGAGAGAGCTTCAGCATCCCATCAGGGTTATCCTTCAGATAACCCTGGACTAGTTCTGAAAGACGGTGAAAGAGAATGACATGTGGACTCATTGTTCAAAATCTGTTTCTTCTTGATTTTTACCTTTTCCCATTATCAAAATTCTCGAACCCTATCTATCCTCCCTGTTTACCTGCAGTCTAACTTACGATTGTAAAAATGCAGCAGCACCAAACTTTGGTGGTAAAAAGCTAAAGTGTTTTAATTTTGACTTCAATGGCAAGGGTATTAACATTATACATCATATCAAAGTGAGCAGTAGTCCAACAGGCTCTCTCTTTTGTACAAAGTAATATGAGGATGTAAGAAGATGGAAAACTCTGGCGTTGTTCTGCCATAGTTCCAAACTGATCCCAGCAGTATGTGTCAACCCTGATTCAGAATAGCGTTGATTGCGATTTCGGATTTGTTACTAAATATAGTGCACGTGCGCGACTTTCGGACAAATATGCTGAAATTCGGACAAATTTTGTTGTTGTATGCGCAGCTGCTGTTGCACCTTGTAGTCTCAGTCATCAATTCATACAAATAAGTGTGACGCTATATAGCCATTCTAACACTCGTAGGTTTTATTTTCGTCGTTTGTGTGGAAAATGCGGACAAATGTTTATTTATGCATATTAATGAGAGAGAACAGTGACGTCATTTGTGATCAGCGCTATTACATCATGTGTCAAATGTGGTATACTTAACTTTTCATGGATTACTTATTGCCAACACCATGGAAATTATACAACCAATATGCTTGCAACACTTTTATGAACAAAGTGAAGACTTTCGATGTCATTGCCAGCAGTAAAATAAATTGCTATTTTCACAACTGCACACAGATAATGGAAGTTCATCAAGATGATTACCTGAGTGGAGATTTTCAAACTCTGCTTGAATTTCATCACTTGAAGTGGACACCATCGATGTTGTTCTCTTGTACCCTCTCTGTCGTGTTTCTTCTTCCTCCAATGCTGGGCTGCTCAGAGAATGGTGTACCGGAGGTGGGTTTGTCTGATGTCCAGGAAAGCCAATAGCTGACTGGCTTCTCTTTGGTGGTTGTTTTTTCTTTGATGAATTCCTTCGTGATGGCTTGTAGGGAACTTCAAAGTTTGGTGCCAGACGTCGAGTTGGTGCCAGTTGGACTGGTTGCTTGGGTGTGGCATCGCCACCTGGACTTATCCCACTTGCCATGCTGAGACCTTCCTTGCTATCATTCTCATCATCTTGCTTCCGGGAACCACTGCTGCGTCTTTCATCCATAGTGTCTTCACCATCCTGAACATCTTTCTCACCATTTGGTTTCTGCTTTGTGACTGAAAGGGTCTTCAGCTGTTCGTGCAGGGCTTCTACCGGACTCGCAGCGAGTATCTCAGCCATGTTTTGATTCGGGGTCAGCTGGCTCCCAGCACCTTGTCGAGGCCTTGGCACCAACACTGGCTGGACGATGGGTTTGTTATTGTCGTGTCACTGTTGAGGCTGTGGGCTTGCTCTATCTTCTGCACATCCCTTGAGCTTGTACCAATCCGTGTTGTTCGCTCATGGCCTCGTGCTGTGCAGTAACTGAAGCGGTTGCATGATCTCCAGTTGTGGCACCCCTTTCAATAATAGTGTCAGAGCTAGCTTCGAGGGCGTTATGTTCCTCCTCAACTTCATCCAGGGGTCTCAACGGCAAATTACGAGGGATGTTGTAGTCACTCCCTGCAGAGTAGATGTCTTCGTCATCATCAATGTCATTGTCATGGTAACTAACTGCTACGCTGGAGGGTGAATACTCAACGGCTTGCTCGCTTCCACAAGCAGGCACTTCCACAACAGACAGCCCAGCGGGATTTGCCGGCACATCATTTGAACTGGGTGGAACATTGGCACTCTCTTGGAGTTTTGATGCACTGTTGCTGCTAGTTGGTTGCAGTGAGAGTGTGGTATCAACAACGTTCTGATCGGACGGCAAGCTTCTGTATTCCGGAATGGTGACCATGGAAGGTCCACTCCAAGACTGTGTGCCGGTATTTTCCGGTAACGGGAGGCTCACGCATCTTGCCAAATCATCATCTGACAAATATTAAAATAATCATGTGACTCATTGAAAGCTGCACGATGCATGAGACAGAAAAACATCAACAGAATGCAGAATTACTTTTTGAAGTTACACAACCAACTCTGACTACATGGATTTGAATAAAAGTGAGCAAGTCATGTAATAAGGGCTTTTTGCTATTCAATAACAAATTTTATCAAGACTATATTTATAAGATGTTTACCACTAGATGTCAGCTTACCTTCAACGAAGACACTGTGATAGAAACACTGCAACGCAGTCGGTCTGTTCTCTGGGTTCTTTTCCAAACCCGATGTATGAATGCCCGCAGGGTACTGGAGCAGTGATCAGGAATTTCGCCAACAGGAGGGGGTTCAGTGACAATCTGTAGGAGGTTGTGAACAGAATTAGAACACGGTACTGCAGATTTTGATGGAAGATCCTTGGTGATCACTGTAAAGCATGTCTGTTCAGCTAACATCCCTTTTTAGCGTATTTAACAACATGTATGTCTGTCAATTCGTTAATTTAAGATGCCAGTAATTTAAACGTTTCCCTATACATGTATTTACTATTGTTAGGATGTGGTTTTTATAGCTAAATTAAGGGGGCGCTGCACCCAGCACGGCATATTTTGCTCAAAACTCACTTTTTGGCAAATATTTATTCACTTTTAATTAATTTGTTAACCGAAGATTAAAATATTGGTTTGGATCACCCTGTAGCTTGTCAAGTTCAAAGTCGTGTGATAAAGAAGTGTTAATTTATGTAAATGTATGCAAATCACCCATTTTTCCTCCCAATTTTGAGATTTCCAAAGAATTTAACTCCACTCTGGCTGCATAAAATTTTCTGAAATTTTCACATTATGTTCTTTAAATGCTATATAGCAAAACGACTATTTTGTTTGGCAATAAAGTTCTTACATTTTGAATAAGAGGCATTTTAATTTTGCTTATTATGATTTTAACCAATTTTTTGGGTGTCAGTCTACCCTTGCCATTTTAGAATGAGGATAGATAATGCCAAATAAAAGTCGTTTTTTTTCTACATATACTCTTCTTTCAAGTGAAATATTACATTTCACAAAATAGCATCAAGTTTTTGACTTAAATTAATTTTTATCATTAATACCGAAATTGAGGTTTTCTACCCCAAATATACATCCACTTCATGATTTGAGAAAACTACTGCTACCATACTAAACTTTAGAGTCTCTGCTTTTTGAAAATATATAGTATAGGGGGTTTCCTTGTCATCTTTGATGAGAAATATTGCTTTGAAAAAAAAACTGTCTTGGCAACATGCAGCTCCACCAAAACTTGCTGATCACAATGAAAATTCAAAAATGTGGTAACAATCTTTCTTCGCGGTATACAAAGTGTACATGTGAAATGACCTCAGAGCCTGCAAGAATGCTCATTCAATGTCTGTAGCCATTGTCTAAAGCAGAGATATTGAATATATTCTGTCTACACACACACAAGTCTCCATTGTTCAAGAAGCACTGAAAAACATTTCTGTAACTAGTATCATCTCTACCAGCATGTTGATCATATCTACAGCACTGGACCATGTAAACTGTACGGAATGGCACTGGGAATACTACTCTTACTCCAAATACCTACCACATAATAAGTCTGCAGGACAGTTTCACATTGTCTTGTCCATGGTGCATATCCATTCAGCATATGCAGAAGGAGGCACATGATGCTCCAGATATCTGCTGGTCTGCCGTGTACTTCACTGCCGGCGATCTCTGGAGGCATGTACGCTGGCGTTCCCTGTGGCGATTCCTTGGCTGGGAAGTCATTCTGGCCGGGAGGCAGCAGCCTGGAGAAGCCATAGTCTACTAGGTACGCAGTCGCACCATCTTCGGTGATCACAACGTTGGAGGCTGTATTCATTAAGACACACACAATTTCTCCTTAATATGCAAGTCACATGCCAACAAGAATATGTGCATAATTACGTTAGTCACATCTAATTAAACACTTGGAAATCATCAGTTTGACACTTCAAGGAATATCAGAAATGCTAAAACAAAATAAAGTTTCTCAATGATCCCATCTTTCAGTGCATCATGTGCCTTTCATATTCAAACGTCATACTGAAAAGCCTTCTGCTCATTGTTCATATCAATTATTATAATACTTGTACTGTCAGACAATATTGTGTAATATGTCCTTGGTAATTGCATTTTCGGCTGTCACCAATAGGACCACACACCAACCAGGACCAGATATGAACTGTAAATGCTCACGTGTTTCAGTATATATTGAAGTTATGTGTAAATTTGAACCTTTGCCACATGTTTGCAACTTCATTGAAATTATTATGATCAACATAATGAACAATAATCACCGCCGATTAGGTCATGAAGTATACAAATATATAATTAGCTGAAATAAAAATATTAAAGTTATTTGACTGCTCTTATTGTATCACCACTTTATCTAGAAAGTGTAATTACCGTTGGCCAAGTCCTTCAAGCCATATACGCCGAGCTGTGAAAGCTCATTAGATATGCAAATTATAAATTAGCTGACATGAAAATGTGAAATGACTTTCGATATTGTTTTGACCTAGTACCTGGTATAATCATCGATGTACATAGCATGTTTTGCCAACTTTGATCAAGTAAATCCCGTATATATACCTAATAAGCAAAGTTAATTAAATATGTAAATTAGGAAGTGGCTTTGGTAAAAATGCTTAGTGATTGTCAGTAATGTTGTATCATGGTATCTGCAATATGTGTAGCAAATTTTGTCAACATTGGTCAAGTCAATTCAGACATATATCTCTAATTAGGAAAGTTCATTAAATATGCAAATGAGGAATTGGCTGAAGAGAAAATGCTTGATGACTTTCAATAATATTGTATTATAGTGTCTTTAATGTACATAGCAAGTTTCATCAATTTTGATCAAGTCCATTCAGATAAATATCCCTAATTATGAAAATTCATTTAATATTAAAATTAGGTTTTGGCTGAAGTAAAAATGTCTTTTGACTTTCAATAATGTTATATCACAGTATCTTTGATGTATATAGTAAGTTTCAATAACTACAATCAAGTTAATTCAGATATATATCCCTAATTGGGAAAGTTCATTAAATATGCAAATTCAGAATTGGCTGAAGTAAAAATGTTTAATGACTTTAAAAATTGTTGTATCATAGTGGCTTCAATACATGTAGCAAGTTTCATCAACTTTGGTCCAGTCATTTCAAATATATATTCCTAATTAACAAAGTTCATGAAATATGGAAATTAGGAATTGGCTGAAATTAAAACGCTTAATGACTTTCAATAATGTTAAATAATAGTATTTTTTAATATACATACCAAGTTTGGTTAATTTGATCGAGTCAAATCAGACATATATCCTAGTTAGGAAAGTTCATTAAATATGCAAATTAGCATTTATCTTTCATGTCACCCTTAATGGTTCCCACCGCTGATATATCTTGGTGTGATCAACATTTGTAGCAAATCTCATCAAATTGTGTGTAGTTGTTTTTAATATATATCCATTTTTTCTAAAATCATTAATTATGCAAATGAGCAAAAACTATGCAAGCCACACCCACCAAAAACTAATCAGTTCTTGCCATTTGCTAACTGAATATATGTACCAGATTTGATTCTGATCTGATAAGCCGTTTTTGAGATAATGGACCAACAGACAGACAGACAGACAGACAGACAGACAGACGGACAGACAGACAGACATCGCTGCGACATATGCCCATGTGTGTAAACACGTGAGCAACCAGGAAAATGCATACTCCCTTCACCAACATACACTTTGCATATCCCAGCATACCTTTCACATCCCCATGCACTATCCGCAGCATATGCATGTGCCTCAGCGCATCAATCACCTGGTAGACCCAAACAAGTGCCACAGCTTCTGGAATCTGGGGCAGATGAGTTTCCAAGATTTCACGAATGTTACATCCTGAGAGAGAGAAAAAAAACAAAGGCAATGTTTAACAAAGCGCGGAGGTTCCTTCTGTCACACCCGCAAATATTTGCTACTTTGCTGATATACCAATGATAACTTCTGCAGAATAAACTGACACTGGCTATGTTACAAATGCACTAGCCATGGCTTCTGGTCAGAAATTACCATTGCTTTTCAAGAGTGACTACAGCTTTGTATATATGTTTTATACTGTGTATACAACATAAGTTACTGTAAGAGACGCAAATGTGCACAATGACTAGTGCAACACTTCCCCTTTCCACTATCTAAAACCGGAAAGAAGACACAGTGCAATCTTTTCATAGTAATCTTCATGCTGAAATTATTCCAAAAATTTCACTGAACTTACCATGTTTCCTCGACCTGTGCAGTGTTGATTGTATGGACGATTAGACAGTCATGAGCAAATGCAGAAGAAAGAAATGCCCCCCCCCCCTCCCACAAGTCAATACTGTGTCGGGCTTGGGGTTTAAATGGAGTAGTAATTTGTACATGTCCTCACCTCGGATGTATTCCATGAAGTAATATATCTTGGTTCCATTTCTGAGGATACCGTAAAGTTTGGGAATGTTTGGATGATTCAGGCATACACCATATCGTAACCTCCTGTGAGTTATGAATGAATGTTCGCAATTCCACCTGCAAGTTGGGCAACAACAGAAAAAAAAGTTCAGTTTTGTTTTCATGTGACAATTTTCCTCGCTTCTGTTTAATGTCTTTTTTTGCAAAACTAATTCTCCCCATGCTTCTGCCTAACATGGATACATACTGACAGCAATCAGGTTAAAAGAGAATCACACAGCCTAAGATAGCTATTTTGGCTGATCGCAGGTGTTACAGGTAATATCACAGACAGCTCTTTGCAGGCAGATATAGATAATTTTCGTGCTGGTCGCACAGTGCCTTGTGAAGCACACGTAAAATAAAGAATAAAGTGGGTGAACACCAATTAACTTTACATCAGCCTTATCCATAAAACATTTGTGACAGGCTATTTAACCATCCTCTGTCATTACAAAAATACATACCTCCTTGACAGCACAGATGAACTCCGTCGTCAGATCACTTGCCAGCTTGCAACTTCCAAATTTTCCTCTTCCAATGGTGCCATACATGGACCAGTGTTCACTGTGGGTGTAGTGTCCATTAACGGGGCAGAATTTCTGTAACAAGGAATAAATTGAAATTTGTCAGCTATTAATTTTAAACATTCTGGGTGGAAAAATTTATGACAGAAGTATTTAAAATCAAGTCTGCAGTTCACATGCTATTCCCTTGGATTTACATAGTAGCATAAAACTCCAATATAAAATATGGCCGTAAAAGTTTTATGGAGTCATAATGTAATTGAATGAATCAGAACACATGCGTATATGACCCCTGTCAATAACCATGTGTTCTGATTCCCCACCAATTTTTCTTCTCACACGGTACAGTGGATTTGGAATGCCAGTAATCCCAGGAAAAGTTGTACTGGTACTACTGTACGTACAGAAAATATGTACCGGTATATGCAGAACCATGAGATAAGCTTGAAGGCCATCTTACTTTCCTTACAACAGACGTACAGACACTAAATTATCCTTTAACCCTTTGAGTGCTGTATTTTTCCCCCACCAAAATTTGAATGCTACGTTTTACCAATGAATTTTTTATGAATTCTTCTGTAATTTTTTTGATAATTTTGGACCAAATGGACATGAAATTGTATTAGCTACAGTTTCTCATCAAAATTTTGGCAAAAATCTGAAAAAAGTTGAGTGGGGTACATCTTGTAAAGGCAACAAAAATTGACTTTGGCGCTCAAAGGGTTAATTACCATTGCCTATACCAAAATATTGCCTATTGCCTGGACATAAACCTTTGGGTACAAACATCATATGAAATGGTTTCCTGGCGCCTCGAGCTACACACTCCATCCCTACCCCTAGCTTTAAAAGCTCCCTAGGTTATCACTGATTATTACAAATTGCTGTCTGTGTGTCCCTTATCTTCACTCTTGCCATACCATCTTACCTCATCAACAAGGAGGCCCTCTTCACCCTGGAAATCTTGAGCCCCGGCCCCGTTCATCAACATTTCTGATAAATGGCACCAATGTTTGGATAAAGCAAGGACGTCATTTATGCACAGCGCAGGTACCTGGGTTACCACGCCGATCAATCTACTGTCCCTAGCTTCTGCTCCAACTGCAGGTACTTCTGCTGCAGGAGGTATCTCTTCTGCTATATCGGACAGCGACGGCAGAACCATGCCAGTGTTTCCAGCGTTGTCGTTGATGAACGCATGGAGAATGTCTTCATGTGCTTTTGGCTGATCAAGAGTGGGGTGTCGCTCGGCGGCCTCAGCTTGCCCATTGGAGGCAGTTCCTCCCCTGGGCACCAACAGTGCCTCGTTTGGTTGGTTTGTGAGGGTCTCCCCTTGGTTTGTGAGGGTCTGGTCTTGATTTGTGAGGGTCTCATCCCCATCTACAGAATAGTCATCTTTGTCAGTGAGATGTCTCATCAGAGCTGAGGAGTTGCAACCTTCCTGAAAAAGCGATGACATGCCTGACTGCTTTGCTAGTGGATCACGTCTAGGCGGGAACCTTGGTTGAAATCCCTGGCCATCCAACCTGGATGTCTGACTCGACTCTGAGTTGAATCTAACCCCATGAAAGGGAGGTGAAATTGGCATCCTAGCAGGAACTTCCACCATGGATGCGAAATTTTGGTGTAGCCTGGAATTGGTATTTACCCCTGGCGGTGGACAAACAGCCACTTCATATCTTGGTGCGTTTCTGCTTGGTACACAACGAGGTTGAGAGTTGCCATAAAACGGCATACTTCGACTAGAACCTTCTAGCGAGTTCTGGGAGTTTTTCGCATCAGGGCGAAATTGGACTTGAGGGTCATTGCTGTGGGCTCCCATTCGCAGTATCTTTGATATATAGTCATGGATAAGCCTGGACAGCGAATTCCACCACACATCATTGTCTGCAAATGAAAAGATCATTGCTTATCTCACCTTGTTGATAGAAAAATATCACCAAAACTAGCTTATTTAGGTGTGGAACAATTCAAAATATATTGATCCAACTGGGAAGCCCGGCAATATGTACATTTCTGTGATTGTCAAAAAAACAAAAGAAGCTTTATAATCTACTGATATACCACTGGTCATACTATAAAAGTGCTGGAACAATTTACATGGTGTGGGAATACCATGAAATTAGGTTAACTTTTCTACTTTCACTCACACAATTCAAGTTCTAGGATATTAGGTCAGGCATATGATGTGGGAGATCCTATGCAAGGTATTATCTATCAGTCTTGAGTAAAATGTGTCGCGTGTTGGGTGAATTGAAAATTGTGAAATGAAAATAAGTGAAATGAACTGAGTGCTGCTTGAGGTTATATGCGCCTCAAAAGGGAAAGACTTAAATTTTTGCTCAAATTTTCTTAAAGAGCTCTTTCAGCCATTCTCTTTCAAAATCAAGAATAAAAATCGGGGGTTACTGTGCAAATTTTGGTACCAGAGAAACAAATTACCCAAGATTTACTCATATTTGAAATTCAAAATGGCCGCCATCCCTGTTTTAACTCTATGGGGAGAAATAAAATTTACCATTTTCAAAAAAGCTAAGACAGTGAAAGTTTTCTTACTCCAAGGACTTCAAAATGAGCCCCCACACGTGGTAGATCAGAAAAGAATTGGAAATGTTTGGGAGTCCAAATATCTGTCCCAGAGGTGCATTCTACCTTAAAATGTAAATATTGTTTCACTCACTTTCTGTTGAATGTGGCACGACTGGTCTGAGCTTCTCACAGAACGGGATTTGACATTCAGACCGGTAGGGAACGCTGATGGTACACATCTCTATGCTAGCTTGGAAGGCCTGGGACACAGGGTTGCAATGTGTACAGTTAATCACCTGCAGAGTGCATTCAACCACGTGCAGTAACCTGTCTTTGATGACAATACACGAAGAGCAGCTACACTGCAGCCATGGTTTGTTCCAGTGGAAACTTGTTTCAAATGAAACATGAACAAACTGGATTGATGCTCATTGTGTGCCACCAGTGATGGATTAACGGGCTGTGAATATTAAGTAGAACACTCATTAGTGTAATTTGTCACACACACACATACTTACTTATATCAGCCCATTGCAAATAGACATCCAATGTTGTTCTTTCCTCCAATTATAAGCTGTCAAATGTTTAAAATCCTACTTTAGATTCTTCCATGTGCTATTCGAGTGCAGTCATTCATTTACTGAAGTATTTTTCAATATTTTTTCTTATTTTTCTGAAATTGTATTGGAAGCCATTTGACTTTAAGTAACTGTTTGAGGGCAAAGCATTTCCTTGAAAGCGATATCTAAACAAAGATACAATATCAGAACTCTTACTTTCCACTGTACTTCAGTAGTTAACCCTTTGACTGCTGTAATTCTCTTCACCAAAGTTTTAATGCAATATTTTACCAATTGTTGTGAACTTTTCTGAAAGTTTTTCATAATTTTGGACCAAATGGATATCATATTTCATGGGCTACAGTTTTTTACGAAATTTTGGCAAAAATCAGAAAAAAATTGACTGTGGTATATTTTATAAAGGTGATAAAAATAGACTTTGGTGCTCAAAGGGTTAAATTTTATGAAAATATCAGTAATTAGCATAATTTTATGAACAAAAGTCATCTTTGATTATAATTTACACTATGGTAATAATGGAAGATTTGCAAATTTTGCAATTTGGGTAAAAATCCTGTTAAGACAATAAATGGTGTTTCCTTTAAAAAAACTTGAAATCCACATAGGAGGTTTACATTGCTGGTATATAAATCGCAGATGTAAAAGTTTTTAGTCAGTCATTGCTTTGAGTAGAGTGTGGCAATTAATTCAGAAACAGCATCACTTTAGAATTTTACAATGTAATGATTGATAATCAAGCCAGCTCACAACCCCCACCCCAAATGAAAATGTACAAAATATTTTGAATTAGAAAATTCACCAGGACTGTTGGGTCGATGCTTACCAATGAGCTGTACGGGATTCTGCTGGAAGCAATTGTACACCCTGTGGCAGCTCCTGCTGCTGTGCTGGGAACAACGGGGATCCGACCCTATAAAAGTAACCAAAAGGCATGATTGTAAAAATATCAGTCCATGAAATTCCAACATGCTGTTGATGAAATTTGCTCTGCAAACTTTGCGGTAAAAAATGCAGAAGTGAAACACCTTTGAACCCTTGACCACACAACCTTCTTGTGCAAAACACCTATGAATTTCTAGGAAGACCCTCCCATCTGGATTCTGATTCGATGGTCGACTGCCAGGCAAGATAAATTTGATTTTGATTTTTGGCATACACAGGTTGAAGGATCCAGATCACACAGTGAGACCAGCGCTGTCGAAAACACTTCCATAACAACCTACCACCCCTGTTTTGCCAGAAAGGTGGAACAACCTTCCTTATTTGGAAGTGCCCTCCTACGATGACCAAATATGGAAGCTGTATATAAAAGGTTGAACTGCATTACAGGTATTGGAGTTTTTCTTGAAAAGTCCAAAGTACTACAGACTGTGTACCATACATGGCCAGAAAGAGAATCTTCAGGAGTCAACATGGAAAAACCTACACCTGAAAATGATATTTAATAATTTTCTTCCTACATATGAAAACCACCTATGCAGATCTGGTCTCCAAACTTACAAAATTTTCAGAAATTCTGCCATATACCTCGAGATTTCTACGACAGAGCCTGACCCTTTTGAAAAACTATGTGCACTGCATGTGAATCAGAGATGGATGTGTGATATCATATATGCTGTCATCCTACTATGTGTGCGAATGTCATTGTGCACAGCTGGTGTAGGCAGATTATACACATCAAAGGTACACTTTGAGAGATCATGTAGGCTGTATTTCTGCTTCATGCAACTCTTTTAGGTAATTGTACTTTCCACTTTTCAGTTACACACTGGATTCTTGAACAGCTTTCCCTGCATTTTTCAAAAATCATCCAAATATGCCCCAAACATAGAGAGAAATGTGTATTTGTAAGTCAATCACACATGTGTAACATGCATCCTTCCTGAACAGAATAGAAATGAAGGTGATCACTGTATCTAACATGCAGACGTCTATTATCTTGAAAAATGAACCAGATATTTCTTTCACATGTATGACGCAAATTGAGAAATACATGTTTAGCCACAGACCCTAAAGGGTCTATGCTTTAGTGTACAATATTTATGTAGCCAATACCCATGGAAGATATATGAATAAAATCGACATGTTCAAATACAAAATGTATATTTAGCATAAAATATTTGTGTAGCAATAAACATAGTAAATATTTGAATAATTCAACTGCAGAGAAATATGGAACAGTTGACCAAACTATAGCTGGGAATTAGTGCATGAATCCTGTATTTGTAGTCAAAAACCATGGCTTGGTTTTACAACAGAAGGCAACTTGAGCAACCCCACCCCATCTCCTTCTTCCCACCCTCCATGGCAAAAATAAAAACAAACAAATAATAGGGTTGTTTACACAACATTATATCAGATTTGAGTCTACATCACAAACCTACGTCAGTGAAGTCCTGAATGTACCATTGTAGTAGGTCTTTCCATCTTTAGTTCTTGTGTTGATAAGGTTAATATCTACAATATAGTAATCATTTTGCATAAAAGCGTTGCACTATTGTATCTGCTTGATTTACTGCATGGAAACCAGTGTTTTTGACGAGTGTCTGTGTAAATGTCTGTGCCAGCCATATTAACCCTTTGAGTGCCTAAGTCAATTTTTTGTCACCTTTATAGAGTAAACACAAGTCAAATTTTTTTCAGATTTTTGCCCACATTTTGAAAAAGAACTACAGCAAATGAAATGTGATGTCCACTTGGTCAAAAATTATCAAAAAAAATTACAAAAATTCTTAAAAATTGGTAAAATGTTGCACTAAAATTTTGGTGGGAAAAATTAGAGCTCTCAATGGGTTAAAAGGCTTAACCTTTACATGTATTTAGCACTTGAGTACCATCAGTTGACTATTCACACCATGAATAGAGAAAGCTTCTGTACAGTTTACAAATATCTTTCTACTTGTTTAATGATAGCTTTTTTATGGTCTGCAATTCAGGTAGAAAATAGCAAACTTACCTTCAAAATTTTAGGAACAGCTCCAGTTGGACTGGATTTTGGATCAGTCTTTGTTTCACCATCACTTATAGTTTTGTCCGCGGGTTCTCTCCTAGATCCCTGCCCGCGTCTTGGCCTTCTGTCACCATCCTCGTCATCATCCTCGTCACCATCTCCACATCCATTTGCACTGGCGCCACCATTGCCCACTGGCAAACTACTGTATTGTCCTTGGCTTGCCCTCTACAGATGTTATAAACAGATACACAATATAAGTGACATATCAGTGTTGGAGATAAATTCAGCCCAGTGTATTAAAAATTCTATCATGAGAAATTTCATGCAGAAAAATTAGAATGGTGTTATTCATGCAGATATGTTACCAATATCAGTATTGAAGGTAACAAAAAATTTCATGTCATCGTATCACTGATGACAGAAGAGTACATGTATATTTACTGGATATCTTACAGACAAAAAAGACCATTATGACAATGCACTCAACACTGCTATTCAACATTGCTGTTTTTCTTATGATCCACATTATTTGTTATTTGAAAAAATTCAAGACAATGTCACTGTGCCTCGTGGGAACTTGACTGTGCACTTGTAAACTGGAGAAAAGGCGGCTTACATTTGACTAGGACCACAGACAGGCAATGTTACTGAATTACCGGCTTGGTTCACTATGAGCTACACACAGATAGCATGACCTGTTGAAGTACGTATACTTAGGATATACTGTATCACATAATTACCTGTGAGAAGTACTTCCACTGTTTGTACTCTGTGTAGCTGGCGTGCCACCATTTCCGGTACCCCCTTTCTTATTAATCTTCGCTGTCTGTCTTCCTTTGCTTGTCTGTTCAGTCTTTCACCTGGAAACCTCATTGTCTTGTTCCTGTTTGTCCTTTCTTCATTTCCGGCTTTTCACACAAGATTCTTTAATTTAACAGCAGGATAAGGAATGCTCTCATTTCTGGCTGCATAGTTAGGGCACATGGCATTTAGCATGACAAAAAGTTTGGATGAGTCTACCAAAAAATCCTGATTGGCTATGTATCTAAAGTCAACGTCTTATGCAAGGAGTTGTGCATATGTTGGTGGATAAATGCTGGTTTTATGTAATTTCACTGTACTCAGTTCGCTGTCAGATGCATAGACACCTACAACTTTCTTACCTTTGAGCCTTAGCATCATCACTTTTCTTTCCCTGTTTCTTCTTTCTTCCGCTCTTCTTTTTCTGTATCCTCCCATTTTTCTGAATTGTAGAATCTTAATAGAAACAAATACAAAAAGACACCAATGAGCAAAGTGAAAAGAACACCATAAAAATGACATGATCTTCAAGATAAAAAAAAAATAAGTTTCATTCATACAGTACTGAGAGCTCTTAACAAGCCTGTATAATCAGTGTGCTTTCAATTCACTATGAAAACCTCAGCCTTTTAATCATAAATCTTCAATACACCGTCCCAGTGCTGAGCCCATGAACTTACACAGCATGACAATACATGTGCTTTTCCTCGTTAGTTACTTTGTTACTTTGTTTTTCACTTTGTTTCAACCTTTTCAACACTATAGTTTGACCCAAACCGATTGACAGAATATCTCGTCATTTTTGAAAATTGGGGTGGATTATCAATTTCCCAGGACATTCCTGGACTTTCTAGCAGTGTATAAGGACACTGTACCGGGAATTGGGGCAAACAGGTCAAAGGTGTTTTGTCTCACATCAAACTTTGTGTCCACAAGGGAAACTACTGATCATCCAATAAACTTTTGCATCACATTTCCTCCCATTTCTCATCATCAAGGAACAAAAATTCTGGTACATACCTTGTGCCTTTTCCACTTCTTTACTCTGTCCTCTCTGACGTGAGTTGTTGCTAGCTTTCTTCGCAGCTTTTTCATATGTGTTTGAGTTTGGCTTATTGCCACTTTTCTTCAAATCTTTCTGACAGGCTGTTTTAGTTGACTTTTTCAAGTTTTTCTTTGCATCATTTTGCTGTGTTACGCTGTTCTGAACTAACTTTTTGCTGTTTTCCTCCATTAATTCAACTTGAGCCTTCTCCGGTTCGTCTCGCAGTGCTTCAATTGCTATGACGCCGTTTCCAGAATATTTCGAATCATGTTCCTTGTTCTTAGCATTTCTACGAGAGACTTCAGATGCTGTGGTCATCTCCGCTTTCGTTGGCGACGTCTTTGCTGGCTCTTCATCCAACTCCAGTAGTTCTTTCACCACTTTCTCAACGTCTATTGGAAGACTGGCTAAGAATTTCATCAGTCTCCAGGTGAACTTTTTGATCCTTTTATTTCCCAGCTCACCTTATTGCAGTCATTACGTTTCCTTCTACCATCTTGATTCTTGTGATCCCTTGTTGCTGCAATGCTTATTCTCCTCTAGAGTGAGCTCTTCTATTTCGAGCAAATCTGTCTGAATGGCAGCATCTTTCTCTTCTTTTCTCCCAGTCATCTGGTTACCTTGTGTCTCATCCCCTCCAGTTTCATCTCCTGTGCCACCATCATCATCTGCTGTACCAGTACATCTGCCGGTGATGGCATCATATTCAGCATCATGGCTGGTCTGTGTGTCATTCAAACTTCTCTCCATCCTGTCACTTCTCAACTGCTCGTTATCACCGTCCGTTTCGTCCATCTCTGATGTCCTCTGCGTCTTTTCGGATCCACTGTCATGCTTCTCCGGCATTTCAAACATTCGTTCCTTCAATTTCTGAAGTTGGTTTCGGATAGACTTTGAATCTTCGTACTTGTTTGAATCTGCCTGGTTGAAAAGAAGTGCCCCATCATCCACACAGAGAGCTTGGGTTGCCCTCAGAGGGATGATATCTGTAGCAAGCTTTGATACCCCCGGACCAAAGTTTGTTTCGGTAATGGCAATCCGACTGAGGGACTTCTCAATGTCTTTCTTCTCTTCTGTATCTGACCATCGGTTATCTGATATCAGGGTACTGGCTGGTTGCTCAGGATTTTCCACCGTGATCTTATAGGAAACGCCATTTTTATCAGTACCTTCTCTGTTATTCTGCTTTTGTTTAGGAAGTCCTTGTCAACATAATCAACTATATTACCATCTTTGCACTTTTTGTTATCACAAACTTCATCAGTCACGCCCTTCTTAAAGACTTTGTGTGTTTTCTTGGCCCGTTCACCCTGCTGCTCTTTCTTCTGTGATGTTACATTGTTGCACTGTCTTTCTAATCTGTCTTCAAGCATATCTGCTGCTGGTGGGCTTTCCATCGGCCAGTCTTCTTCCAGAATACTGAGGTCCTTGCACCCTTCTTCATCAAGTTCATCCAGGATATATTTAGGTTTGGTTGTCCACTCACTGTTGTTGCTGTTGTAGCAAAGTATGTCGTCGCCGACCAACGTCTTAGGGGTGGTCTCATCATCCGTAGATGGACAGCTACATAAAATTGAAAACAGAGATTTGTCACGCCCAGGTAGATATAACATGCAAGCAACTAACATGATTGAATCCCCTTGTAAGTTGTTCCAAACTGCAAACTGTCTAACACTTGCAGAAGCTTTTCCTTTGCAAAGCTACTGTACATAATATCAATTTTAACTGAAAAATCAGTAATCGTCAAACTTTGCAGATCTACCAGGGTACTGGTGCTCTAGATTTCACCCAAAAAAAGTTAATGTCAACCTCTCTCTCTCTACTCTCCTCCACTACAAATGATTTCAAAAGATATTCATGGCACTATACACCAAATACTGTTGTGACATACATTCTCTACTCAAAAAAATTATGAAGTGAGGCTCCCTTTTGCACAAATCATTGAATAAATGTGTACTCTGCATTTCAGGTATGTCATATTCTCTTATCTTTTTCAGCGTCAACCGATACACAGTGTAAAGGTCGAATAAAGCTTCAGAGTTTACCAAGAAATGAGGTCAGTGACGGGTTTACTCTAAGCCCTTCATTGCTGTTTTGCCTATCAATGAAGGTATTTATACAATTGTTCACAATGGCAGATTTATTTGAGGAAAATGCTTGGAAAACTTAAAAGCCACCAGAAACAGTCTTCAAACAAGCTGTCGGCCTTTAATTGCTTTAATATCGTCTTACCAAACATACAAATGAATGGCGAGGCAGAAAATAAGGAAAGAAAGACATGGTAACGAAATATTCATGACATTTGTACTACACTCTATGTAAAGTGAAAGTGAAACTAATCCAGACACTGATAAAATGGCTGTTGTGGTTAAAACAAAAAAATTGACTCTTTTCTGTAGAAGATTTCAAAATTTGATGTTAGTATATCTTCAATTTATCACAGTGATAAAACTGACTAATGTGGATATTTAGTTTAATTCTGGCTAAACGCAAAGGGATTTTACGGTAAATCCTTCTATCTTAAGAACAACCCTTGTGACCTTGAAATCAAGCGTTTTTTTAAAAACATTTTTGAATACACTGTGCATCACTGGGCTCTTACAAAACATATATCATTTAAACGCAGGAAAATTGCCCCAAATCTGCCCTTTGAGCCACAAAAACTCAACCTTTGATACATACCTTTTATTGCTATCCGACTTCGAATCGGGACCCATGGTTCTAGTTACACAATTCTGAAAATAATCAAACAGTATAGTAGACAGTAATCGACTAAGTTCAATGTCAAATTTGATTCCCCCAAAAATTTTAAGTAATTTTCAAGTCAGCAGGTGCAACTGGCTTCAATGGAAGGCTGGACTGGCAAAGTCAACATATATGTTGGTCATTCCATTTTCACTCCACAGCCTATATCTATTTCAACACACAAGGATGTTCAAATTCTAAATTGTAAAGCAATACTCATGATTTGATAATCACCAGACATTCAAAGATAACTGACATATGGAAATCATTAAAGTCACTGTATTTGTAGCACAAGCTCATCATGAGAGTTGTCTTTACATGTAAACAATTTCTGCACTGACCACATGTCAACTAACACTGGCTCACCAATAAAAGGAAATTTACACATAACAAACCATGGGGACAGGGTTCAGACCACATTTGTCATTCTATAAACTTGGCAATTTTACCGAAATTGAGAACACAATCTAATGTAAAATGACAATGGTCTTGGTCATCCACATGAAACAATTAAATTCATCTTAATTTTGAAAACCTTTAGAACCTATTGTTACTATGAACATCATAAATAGATATATATTAAACTTTAAGTCCTTCTCCACAGTCTAGGTAACTTTGTGTTGAATCACTAGTCCGGCAGATATGTATCAGGATAGTTTGACAATTTGGCAAAGCTGACCTACTTAAATGCCGAACTCTTCACAAATCCCTTTTAACACGGCAAATATATGTACACTTTATAGAGCATTGTGATAAGTCCTGATCTTAATTTTAGAAAGATCAAACAGCCCTACTCTGAAATACATGAGCAGTAAAACCAAAAGAAGACTGCTTCATTTTTCTGCGCAAGATGGCTTCCACCTACTTGAAACAAATTTGTATTGTAGTTGTTGGACCGCTAAACTTAATCAAAATATTGCATCATCCTTCAGAAAATTTTCAAACACTCCTCAAAGACATGTTCTTCAATATGATTATCTCCTTTGCCAATTAAAACGTGCATTTTGCTTTTCCTCAAAAAACGATACCTTCCAGAAATACAAATGATTTCCATATGAAAACAAGACATACATATCCGCCATGTTTGAACTGTTACCTGCAGAACATGTATGGCGCAGTACACAAATTCTTCACCTTGTTATCGACAAAACTAGGATCCACTTGACAATCTGACATTTCCAACGCGAGATGAAAGCTGAAAAATGTTTGCAGTGAGACTCTTTAAGCCAGAGCGAGAGAAAACAATTAAAGTGTACATCAGCATAGGTGGAGGACCTAACTGGTGTCTAGACATTTATGCAAATTTAATGTCCATCAAGTCCAAATTTCTGAGAAAATGGGAAGTTGAACTTGCTGACAAGACAAAAATTTTCAATCACACCTCGAGTCCTGCGACGGAGATAGTTTTGAAAATAGAACAGCACCTAGAAAATCGGTAAAGGCAATGATTTTTCAGTATCTTGATGTCTGCTGTGGTTTAACAACGTCACTACTGATTTTTCAATTCTATTTCCTCGTACAGCTTCAGTCTGTCCCGACATGGCAGCTGCAGATGGCCCATGATCCTCTCTGCGGAGTCGACAGACCGAGGTCCATTCTGCTCTTTGGACTTGTACATTCCACGCCCCACATCCTTACCAAACCCACTTATTTGTGTTGAGCTTATCACTTGAACTTGAAAGTTAATGACATATGCTTGCAACTATCCCAAGCTGACGAACGATTTGGCAATGCCAGTGTACCTTGCAGAGGTGTTTTGACAACAAGTCTCCCACACGCTCCCAAATAATGCTGCTCAATTAATGTGTAGGCGACATAAATAACACATCATGTTAGCGAAAATCTACTAATATGATCGAAACTAGCATAGCCATACATTAATTGCACCAGATACTGTTATCTTTTACGTGAGCAGAAGCTTTGATTACATGCATTGATGAGGGGAAGAGAGAGACCAACTTACGAAGCGATGTTCCTCGCTTGATCGAATGCTCGATCACGCTCGATCACAAACTTAAAGGGTCATAGGATGACGTCATCTATATTTCAATAGCCCCCTAACCTGGTAATATTTTTCCTCTCTGTCTGGCAGGTACATGTAATGGTCTCAGTCAATGCGGTGTGTGGTAGAGTTCAAAATCGCAATTCTGTGTTTCACCAGCAGGCTTGTTTAAGTCCCTGCTCAACTCCAATATGTTATCATGAGCTGTATCAAACGTACATGGTGGCAAAATGGCGTAAACATAATCTGAGCAGAAATTGATAAAGCTATACGTTTATTTATTTGTTTGTTTGTTAAATATTTTTTGATTTGCTCATTTGTTTATTATTTATCAAGTGTTAGTCTTGTATATCATATTAATTTATCAGTAAATTTATTCATTCATTCATAGCTCATACTGTTTGTTTTTCTTTGTACTATTTCCTTATTCATTTTCAAAGGGTGAGGCACAATTACTCAGTGCACCAATTATCCCTTCATCGAATTCAGCCAACATGAAAGAAAGTTTATTGTCCTGCAACATGATCATGAAAACAAGGTAGGTCAGTTGACTCATTTTTAGCTAACTGTCACTCAATTAAACACAAAAATTGCAAATAATTTTGTTTTCATTGAAAATGGTTTACGGAGAAGCAATACACTGACAAAACGATGTTTTGCTAATTACAGAACAACTCCATGAGTCATCCCGGGGTCCCGATGTAAAAAAAATTTGCTAGGACCAACATTCGAATTCAGAGGCAGTGCGTGTCCATTCCCTTTGATGCTGGTTGTCGCCTTCAAAATAAAGCAGGCATCTACATGACCTAGTGAGAGACAGCAACCTGACACTTTATGTTTTTAGATAATTTTACAGAGGCAATTGACCGCGGCAAATCACTACCAAATAAATTGCACAGTTCAATCATTTTAGAAAATGGACGATTTAGAATTTAGACATTTAGGCATTAGACATAAAGACATAATGTTCACATAATGTTCAATCACTTAACAGTTGCAATCTGCCCATATAGCAAGTATCTTTGCCATGGACTATTTTTGCCAGCTACCAAAGCTAACTTCTGGGACAGTGCTTAAAAATCAAGGCATATAAGAGCAACAGGTACATAAGCATAAATAGAAAATAAATAAAGCGAAAATTTTACAACAGTTTCTACTATAGTTTCATGGTATACTTCTTGCAGCATTTTGAAAGCATTCATGAATTTATTTTTATTTGTGCACCGTGTTTTTTTCATATGAGAAAAAATTTAACTATGTCGGTATCGATTAAGGTTGATGAAATATGTTTCATTTATGATTATGTTGATTTGTCAAGTTGACAAATGTGATATCCCAAAACCACAGTACCTCCATCACATGGAGGGACTTTGTGTAAACCATAGACCCTAAAAGAAGTTATCATTTAGTCTAACTGTAAGAACAAGTAAAGTCAATCCTCTGTTTAGGTACCAGTAGCTGTAACTTTTGATGAGTTTTATTTGCCATTTCTATTGTGTCGATAGAAAGTTCTTGATGTACTCCCCAAAGCATGTTAAAACACCTACTATTTGCTAATAGGCATCTATACATGTAGAATACACTGTACATGTAATTGTTTACATTTGATTATTCTCGTCTGGACGAGTATTAATTCACTTGTCAACTATAATAATGCATTGTACACATGTACATGCTGAGTTGACAATTAAGCTGAACAATTTATCTCAAACATGGGACTAGACAAGAAACTGTAGGCTGACATTAAAAACAGAGAGCGATTTTGAAAAAATCATCAACACTAATACAGCTTCTGGCCCTTTTGCGGGCTGGCAGCTTTGAGAAATTTATGTATAGCGCCCGCTACGACTACTCCCGGAGATACTGTTGTTTGGTATAAGTTAAACATATTCTTCCTGCTATAGAAACAGGAAAGAAATAAAAATGTATGGATATTGGTTGTAAACTGCAGAGTCTCATCCCTTTGAACTCAAAACAATATCCTACAGAAGCAACGGTATGAATCTACCTGTATTTTAGAAGACACAAAAGCGGAGTCGCGGACTGAGCAGGGTGTCACGTGACTCCATTTGAACTGCGGCGCTAGCTATCCTGTGGCAAGCTGACAACACTATCGAGTGAGTGCTCGCCTTGTCGTCGGCTGAACATTGAGTTTTGGCTGAGTGGCCTAGTGGGTTGAACTCACATTCTCTGACGGGTCGGCTAGACGTTGTATGATCACAATCAACTGGGTAACATGGCTGAGCCACACGAAGGGCCTGAATATGGCAAAGGGGATTTTGTCCTCCTGGACACGGTGGACATGGCAAATTTCATGGCAAATTTGAAGTTAAGGTGAGACAGCCTATTTCTCATGTTGTCATTGGTAGCAGCATGTAGCTTCGCGTGTGTCGTTTTATGTGCGATTGATATGAACGGGTTGCCTTTATCACACTGTGTTTATCAGTATCTTACTTCGAATTCATACAGATATATTTTTAGCCAAGTCTTCGAATTAATCCTGTGACTTTAGCTTTTATATTGACTTTCGTTTGACAAATACTAAGTTTTTTATCGCTGTTTTAATCGAGATACTGCATTTTTCTGCCGTATATATCATGCATACTTTATGGCCGGATCCTCAACATTGCCCAAACCGTACCGGGCTTTGACCTGGGTGCGGCCAATGGGCCGGCCGGTCCGACCGGCGGTAAAATAAATTATGACAAGTTATTTGCAAATAACGGCCCCGCATATGTATGTGGGACTCGCATCCATTAAACGGCCAGCGCTCAGTCGCCGCACACAACCGTCAACTTGGGCACTTTACAGTGATGGATATCGATTTTCAGCCTTTGTTGAGTTAGGTACAGTGTGTGTACATACTTCACTGTTCAGATTTGGTGCATCTTCAATTGGAATGTGGATCACTTTACGGTTGTATCTTCACCAAGTACCGTGCCTAGATTTGATCATGTTTTTCGTGCAAGATATGACAAACTCATAAAATGTAAACAAGAATTACATTTTAATTTTTTTGGTTAAAAATTAAACATGAAAGTAATGACGAAATTAATGTACAGACAAAACGTTGTGATTTCAGACTAAAGCTTTTCTTCACACTTTTTTTTACTTTTGTTCGAAAAATGGTATACTTTGTGCACCAATCATGGCAGATAAGTCCGTGTAACTCTGAAAGGCAAGTTCAAAAGTTTACACACCAGCAAAAACTTGAACTTGAAACTAACATTTATAAACTTCAGCTGTATTTCATATTTCTTTGCCAAATTTACCCAGATACCTGTTTCAAAAGTCTTCCAGTCCTGTATTGATACACAGTGGCCTGTGGTTCAGCTATTTTAGAATGATAGTACTATTAGTACTGATATGAACTCAAAATAAAATAATTCAGTAAACCAGATAAAATTGTCGTAAATTTGCATGAGTTTCCACATTATTATCAAAATGTTCCAGAAAATTTTTTGAAGTAGTACATTCTTGTATATTTATTTGTAAGTATACTTTTATTTGATAAAACTATTGTAGAATGTGTTTATTCGGGTATTGTGACAGGTGAAGTCATTGTGAAATCTGAAAAGTGTTTCATTTTTCCAATGATTTTCAAAGGTTTGACTATGAGCAAAGATAAGTCTATGGTCTGCACATCCTTTGGAATCTGAATTTCACTCTGAGTCATCTTCGAAACCATTATTGAGCATAAGCCAATATTGCCGTATTATATTACCCTTCTGGCTCAGTCACATTCAAAAAGTGAAGTTTGAAAAAATAAATTGTACATCAGAGAAATGAAGTCAAACCACACCTTGGCATTTGCTTTCAAAAGCTGTTTAAATTTCAAGACTATGTGTTACACTACAGGATGTGAGAACCAAGCTATATGTACATTACTACAACCCACAGATAAAGAGGGAGGTGTATGTTCTTCCAATTGACTGCATGCATAATTTCCGCTGCCTACCGGAAGTGAGAAAGTTTTTGGTTTGATCGTAGACAGTCTCCATTCTACTGTCTTTGGTTTGATCTCAGATCACGATTCGATTTTTGTTTCCCTGCAATATTACATGTACTCCTTTCATTTGTTCTTACATTTGCAGTCAGAACCTTGATCGGCGGTCCCTCATACTACCAAATACGTTGTGAGCACAGATTTTTGTTTTACGCAACGGTAGTTAGCACACCTTCCCAAAGTCATCAATATTTAATTTGAAAGATTGATATCAAAGCAAGTTTGAAATGGTTTTATATACCCAATGCTCAGCGAGAGTCTAAAAAAATTGGGTCAGAGTTTCGGCTTTTGGACACACATCCTACCATTTATGGTAGTCACTCTCTCACTCTACCCACTCTCACTTATTACAAATAAATAATGGAAAACGTCTTTTGATTGGATGTGAACGTCAGCTTGAGTTGAGTAGCAATAAAGGTCACAACATCCGTCTCCTTTCAGATTTGGTTTCACCAAATGTATCCCCCGAAGTATTTCCCTCAGAGATATTAAAATTCTTTTGGTTGATTCTCTTTCAAATATAATCCTGTGAATTTGCTTTCACATTTTTTACTCTTTGAACGTACACTGCAAGCAAATCAAACCCTACAGATTACATGTACTTCCTAACTTTAGACATAAGTGACATAAGTAAGTAGTGTTGAGTTCCAAATATGTTCATTGCACTTAATATTTGTAACGATATCCACAAAGAAATATTTTCAGCATCTTTTGGGAGGCAGAAAACTTTTTAAGGTAGTACATGTATATGCCTTGAAAGTGCAATACCTAAAAGTTTGCTCAAACTTTCCTTAATGAGACTTTTAACCATTGTCTTACCAAATCAAGAATAAAAATCAGGGGTCACCATTCAAAGTTTAAACCAACTAATGTTATTAACTTAGATAATATGTCAATGTTCGATGTTGCAATTGTCTAGTATTTAATCAGGCTTTTTTTTATGTCAAGGTTCTTAGGTTGCTGGAGTAGCAATTAGCATAAATAGTCTATTTTTAGAAGGTACACTACCTGATATTAAATCATCACTTCCTTTATTTGTGAATGGAAACTGAAGACTTGTTTACCAATATCTCTCAGTTTTTCAAAACTAAAATTTATACCAGTCAATATCACTGATTTTGTGGAAAAAGACAAACTTAACAAAATGGCATTCAAAACTGGGACGAAATTCATCCTCAAAACTAAAGGTGTTGATAACTGCGGATTTTACCACTGCCATGTATTGCACTACATGTATGGGTGGGCAAGGGCAGGACATTATTTATCTTTGAGTGCTGTAATTTTTCCCACCAAAACTTTACTGCATGATTTTACCAATTTTTGTGAATTTTTTTGATTATTTTGGATCAAATGGACATCAAATTTCATTGCCTACAGTTTTTAATCAAAATTTTGCCAAAAAACTGAAAAAAACTGACAAGAGAATATTTTATGAAGGCGACAAGAATTGACTTTGATGCTCAAAAGGTTAATTTTTAATCATTCATAGAGAGTCAGGGAAGAAAGATTTTCTCTACTGTCTGTATACATTTGCTTTTCCATGTTTGCTGATTGCTGTAGGTTATGAATATCAACTTTTGAAGTTCATCATTACTAAGCATAACCAATGCAGAACACCAAACATTGGAATGCCTCAGCCATTCCGATGTTATGTCTGATGCTAACAGGATAAAGGGATAAGTCTGGAATGCTATTTCATGCATGACTGAACCCTGGAATCAGTGCTACTCTGATAAATCAGTCAGTACGTTGGCAAACTTTAAAGTATAAGACCTGATCAAAACATTAGACAAGCCACTTTTGAAAAGTGATCTTATAAGATTATTTCTAAAGGCGTATAATGTATAGTAAGGATGTGGTTCTGTTATCTCAGACACTTCTGTACCACGCAGGTGTTAAAATTTGCAGCATAGTACAGGATTCCCAATATGTATTTGTGAAATAGCCTCATGGCTTCTACATTTCTTCTGAAGTTTGCCTTTAGATGAACTTACACTCACACCATTTCACCAAATAATGGCTAGAAAATACATGACAACATCACACATGGATTATTTTTATCATCCTCTCCATTTTCAACTCTGTCCTATGATGAGTGTGAAATTTCTGAAAAAATGATTTGCTTTTACTTCCACCTTCAATTCAAATGTTTTGCAAAATTTGTTTCCAAAATTATTTAGTTTAACCAACTTGTTGGCATCATCCCTGTCATTGTCAAATATTTGTACAGGAAAGTGAAAAAAATAAACTTTACCTAGAATCTAAAGATGCATGTTAAAATTTTGTCTTATCATTTTGCTATAAAGGAGAACCCAAACAATACCAAGTACAGGATCAAAAACTTAGAAATATTATCACTATGTTGTTTAAATTTATGGTCCTAAATATTTTTATTATATATTACTGTAGCAAAAATTTCATGCAACTTAAAAAAATGTCTTCAGCCTGTGTAGTGTTTTTTATTGAAACAGACTGAAATGGTCACAAATTTTGTTGTGCTATTCATACTTTCAAGAAATTGCCACCATTTTGATAACATAGAACTAGTTTAGCTTTCAAAATTATTGCAAATGCAGTAGTTGCTTAGAGTTAGACAACCATTTAAAATCTCTCTATGATACTGCTCACAGATACCATTTGGAAACTACCGGTACGTGGGCAGCCGTTCCGTAACACCTCAGTTAAATGAGGTAATTGAAAAATTATCCCAGCGAAAGCGTTAGCCAGGAAATGATTTCATTAGCCAGGGAAGTGTGTGGGAAAATTGCTTTTCCAGAGGAAGCTACTCCTTAGGAAGTGAGAAAAATAATATGGAAGTTTGAAAAAAAATCATACATACATGTAAAAGACTGCACACCAAGGTTGATAGCTTAGTTTACTGCAATGGCTGGTCCTCAAGTGTTGGCTTTCTCACTCTGTCTGAACTGATGTAAACTAAGAGGCCTATGTTTGCAATCTAAGAAAACTGCAAAAGTGTGCATATAATGACTATTTCTGGGAGCTAAGATTGTGCAACAGGTAAAAATAGCCACACACATGCGTCAAAGAAAATGTAGTTCATGTGATGTTGAGGTCAGGTTTGTTGTCAAACAACCTGTTGAGTATGTTATTCTGGCAAAGTGTCAATTGCATGGGAGGGTATAATTTGGTATGAAGTCACCCAAAAGAGTTTCAGTCAAAACAAAGTTATGCAGAAAACAAAAATAAAACTCAATGGGAAAATCCCTTGAAGTGTATCACACTTGATCTAATTTGGCAACTTTTAATAATGTGCAGGAAATGTTTACACATGAAAAGTGCATTGATATGTACTTCTTTGCCTCATGGTTAACAAGGCAGGTTATATGAATTATTTGCCATGAATATTAGCAAAGAACACAGGATAGAGGGACTGTGGCAAAGACAATCTTTGCAAGGAGGATGTGCCTGTTTGATTTGTGATTTCCTTTCCAGTCACTTTCTATTGGCTAGACAGTGATTATGTCATATGTAAACAGTGATTACATCAGGTGTAAATCAACAAAAAAAACTGATACAAAGTATATTGAATCCTGCACATGCACAATAATTCTACCACTGGCTTTCTAGTCATGTTGTGATTACATCGCAAAATATGCATGAAATTAGATATGTTGCCAAATCTACCAGGTTTCACCAAAGTGTGGAGTGAACTACAGTTTCTGGCAATAATAGCATTCTACTCACTGCCTCACCCTATACAATTTTTTTCTTTAAATTACTTGGGTGTGGTGTTCCTCTGTTGTTACTTCATGAGTTGCTGAATGCATTTTCAAAAGCTCAAACCATGGTATACATGATAGGGCACAAAATATATTGTTATACATAATACACTGTAGATATGAGAGTATTAGCAAACATTCATCAAAAGAAGTCAATATGTCATAAAAATAATAGCTTTTCTGCAATTTTGACCTTTAAGTGACCTAGAGCAGAAAGTTCAGCAGTCTTTGAAATTCTACTGCAAAGGTAGCATTAAAAAAAACTTTTGCAAGAATAGTATAAAGCCAAGGTGATAAAAACCAACAAATTGCCAAAAAATTCCAGCAGCCTGGGGTACTTCCGTGTGTAACTCCATCACTGATGTCGATAAAATGAAGTTAATGTCTGTTCTTGTTATCATAACAAACCTACTGGTATCTGTGCCGGCTTTCTGGACTGTGGAACACCCAGTACTAGGAAAACCACATTATCAATTTTCACATTCATGTAGTACATGTATCTATCTCATAAAGTAGGATCACTGTGCCTGCATGCCATGACTCATCAAGCCCCATTTGAATATCACCAATTTTAAATGCACTGATGGGTGGAGTCCATTTGATGGAAAAAAATAAACCAGCCCAAATAAAATTTCACGCCTAAATAGATTTTTTGATGTTATTCAGGATATTGATAATTTTTGACTTCCTCGAGAAAACAAGTTAATTTACCCTGTGAGTGTTAAACAGAGAAAAGGACATCGGTTTCAGTCGTGCCTGCGTTGCTGAAAAGCTGAAAGCAAAACGTCAAAGAATTGCATTGTGAATTACATTAGATCAGTCTGCTGCAAGTGTCAGTGCATTTTGTGTGGTCTATTCTCACGCAAATCCACCGCCTCTTTCATACCAGAAATGAAAATCAAAAGAGCTATAAGCCTCAACTGCCTGACATCAGTTAACCTGCAGTAGATTGACCTCTGCACACAATGTATTCAGTATAGCTGTGATTGCTTCTTTCTTCTTCATAAACGCGGATTTGTCATTTACGCCAGTGTGTGTACACTTATGAAAAACTGCAAATACCGCAGCAAATTGATGCTCTGTTGAAACCTGAGGCAAAAAAATGAACCAGACTCTGTGTATGATAACTGCATTTTATTCAAAGTAATATTAATCAATATATTTTATCATTTTTTGTTGACACATGCAAGATGGCTGTATTATCTGTGCCTCTGTGGGCAAATAGACAGTCTATCTGTACTTAAACACTATTTTGATAACACTAAGTGTACTTTGAGCAAATTTTCCCCTCGGCATTGATTTAATTGTCAGTGGGACAGAAGTACCAGGTATACCAAAATCCAACTCAAAACCCAACAGCTTCATTGGTTTCACAGAAAATTTGACTTTTTCTTCCTGTGATTTTAGTGTTTGGGTTATAATAATTCAGCGTGTTCATTTTTAGCCAGATGCCGGCCAAAGAGTTTGTTTACAAATGTCAGATGGCGGGATTCACAAGCATAAACTTTCCCATGGTTTGCATTGATTGCCTTGTTGCTTGATAGCTGAAGTTGTATTCACTGACAGTGTGAAATTTACCTAACGGTTAACGGTTGAATTTAGCGGTTGTGGGGTCACGGGGTCACTCGTCCACTCCCAAAGGCTTTTGGGAGTAAAACAGCAATTCAAAATGGCGGAGTGGCAATGCAAGTGCGAGTATTCGCCGGACAGTCAATTATCGCCCATAACTAGCAGATTTGAAAGAATTCTGTAACCAGAGTAAAGATTTGAAAGTTTGAAGGTATTTCCGACCGGTCGATGTAATTTTTTTAGGGTAGATGCTTTATTTCGTTTGTTTCGGGCCACCGGTCGATTTTTCCGTGACATACCTTGTATTCTTATACAGTACCGAGGTTCGGCCTTCGGCCTCACAGTACAGTGTCAGTCACTTCCCATCCGACGACGATCTAGGAAACATTCCGTACGCCTGTGGGTTTGGTAGGTTTTTGATCAAATCTAAAGCTACCACAAGTTACTGAGTCTCACTGTTCATACTTTCGAAACGCCACGTCAATCTATCCATGGTCGATCACGATGTCAATATTCAACTCAAGTCGATCGACATCGCGCTTTGTGGAGGGGCTGTGGTTGTGTGCATCGCGGAAGAGAAAGTCGACGCTTGAAAACTTTGATTTTGTGACTTTGTCTGTTGGTTATGGGAGGTTTAGGTCAAATCTAAATAAACAAAAAATTACTTGGTCTCACTTTTCGTACTTTTGAAACGCTACGTCGATCACAGTGTCAAATTTCAGGTCGACCGATATCGCGTTGTGTGTACTGTGTTACAATTGACTACCAGTGTAGTACAGGCTGGCGTTCAGTGTCGTTTATAGTTTGAGGTTTTATCAAACATGAACACTAAAATTTAGCTCTCTTTTTCAATTATATTCAATATCAGCAAAAAGTCAATAATCAGCTCGCGGATTCGTTTTAGTGTGAAATTAGTACAGTGAATTAAAATCACTGAAAATTGTGTTCCTACAATTCATTGAATTGAATAAACTCTTTGATTTTACTGTATCTTCAATCAAGTTTATTTAAATCAGTAAAACACTTTGTACAGCCAGGCTGGTCAGGATTCTAGCGGATCGTTACCTGGGTTGTGAAAACCCTAGGCCCCATTCTACGATGTATTTCAAAATGTTTGTTCAAGTCATGAGCTAAACATAATTCTACACAACAGTCTGGTGAAATTTTGCTATTATCCTTGTCAACTGAATGTAGTTGACAGGCCCAAGTGATATCAAATTAATTTTTCTGACTTTTTTTAAAACTTTATCCCTTGAAAACATGTTGTAATTGGCAATGATAATGATTATTCTGTATGCTGAAACGGTCTTTAATACTGTACAAGAATGCATAAAATTACTCCAAAATGTCTTCAAAATTTAAAAATTTCTTGCCCACCCCCGTCCCTGAAACCCTCCCCCTTTGTGTATGTTGAAATAGCCTTTTATACACTGTATAAGAATGCATGAAATTGCTCAGAAATGTCTCAAATTTAAAAATAATCCTTAACACTCTCATGCTGAAATGGTTTTTCATTACAGTACAATAATGCATGAAATTACTCCAAAATGTCTTCAAATTTTAAAAATTTCTTGCTTTCAGGGAGGGGACCCCCTCCCTGAAACCCTCCCTCCTGTGTGTATGTTGGAATAGCCTTTTATACACTGTATAAGAATGCTTGAAATTGCTTAGAACTATCTCCCCCCCCCCCCCCCCCCCCCCCCCCCCCCCCCCCCCCCCCCCCCCCCCCCCCGCCCAGGGAACCTGGTTGCACACATTAGCTAACCGCCTACTTTTCTGAATTTTCCGCCTACTTCAAAAATTTTTGAGAACCCTGTAATACCATCATAAAAATCGTAATATATCTTTTTATTCATAGTGTGACCATTTGATAGAACTGTGATACACTTCTACGGAATGCAACGGATTCACCAGAAAGAAACATTCTGTATGTGCCTGAAATTTTTTTTAATTCACATATTAATAGTACCTTATATATATAAAATCAATACTTTTATATTTGTGTTAATGCAAAGATGTCTTAAGAAATACAGTACATTGTGAAAAGACTCAGAAAGAATACACAATCCATATTGAACATACCCTAATATGATTTGTGTATCCCAAGAGAAGTTGCAAATCGTAAGATGGGTTGGGCCCACCATTTTGACTTCTTACCTCTTTTTATTAATTTGCCGATCAGAAGCATTTATGATTGTAATTCATTTCACTGTAATAACATAAAGTTTTACCAGTTCAATAAATCTTTCTCACTTTGAGCTGTTTCATGACTTGAGGTTTACAGAGAAATCTTTAATGTTACACCCGGATGGCTGGCTGGCATGCATTCTCTTCAGACAATATGCCAAATCATTTCTTGTATTCCCCAGCAGTCATAACACAATATGTCCCTCAGGAATGCAAATTTACTTTTCATGCTCGTAAACCCGTCATAACCCAGTAAAAATGCTTGTAGCATTATCCAATAGTCTGTGCTTGGCTCTGACTATCTTATACATAAGTATGAAACCACAGAGGTAGTGTGAATATGATCTTGATGATGGAACTCTGTTTACTAAATGGGTGGATATGTCACTGACCGCAAAACTTTTGTTGATTAACTCTCCCATCGCTATTTATAGAAATGCACCACTTGATCCATTTTGTTCACCTCAAAATATTATTTACAGGTGAAATTCCCTTAGGCTTTGTAGCTCTGCATTCCCTTTAGGATTTAAAGAAATGTTATCATGTATTCACCCCAAGGGGATTTTTAAAAGATTACATGTATGCATGAGTTCAGAAATTGCGTTAATAATAAAACAGACTACCTTCGTTTGCTTGACAGTAATTGAGTGTACGATAATAGAGCCATTGTTGTTGAAAATGCAGATCAATTTAGCTATGTTAAATTAAATATAGTATTTTTACTTCATAGACAACCATATTCAGAAGAACTGGTAGGCTGTAAAGTAACTTTTCAATAACGTGTTAATTTTCAAAGAGTGTTTTAACCAGGTCAGTGTGATACTTTGATTCCGGCATTTATTTACCCGCTCAGAGATGAGTTAGTTATTAACCTATCATACAAGTCTTTAATTGCAGCTGCATGAGTGTACCGCAGGATAGTGTACTCAATGCAGCATCTCAATGACATTATTGTTCATATTTTTCAACACTGCATGCCATTGAAGCTGCACAGTGTCCTGCACAGTTGTGTCTTCAAATATTTAGTTAGTGCTATCAGTTCAGAGTCTTGTCTGCACCTTTTCTGTCCCCTGTCCAAGAATAAAAAGTATTGATTCTATGGTTTAAAACCCAAATATATATATATTTTTTTTCCCCTTAATAACAAACAAGCCAAAAAACCATGGTTGACTATTTTATCCACACACTGTAAGGTCCTGCAAGGAATGGAACAGAACATACATACGGTATGTGTTCACGAACATCAGGTGTCTCTGTACATATGTGTTCACCAACCCTTGAAAAGATGATGTCATCTATTTAACAGGCTTTTACCCAGCACCATTTTCACCACTTGCCCACAAGACAATGCACTGTTACACTTACAGTAATAATTTTTGTTTATCCATGTTGTCATCCACAGTATTTGTCCAGGCTTTTGTAGTACCTGGTAGGGAGGGGTGTCAACATGATGTAATTCCTTCCCTGGGGTACTGACATCATCTCATCTAAAAGCAAGAACAAAATACTCATCCTTAATCAAAAATTGAACCAGTGCCATCCTAATATGCCTATTTCTGTGCCAGAGGGAGTTTTGCAGGACAAAATCCCCTACCCCAGGTGAGGAGGGGTGTAAAAATGATGTCATTCCTTCACTGGGATACTGACACCTCATATCACACAGGAAGATTAAAATCCCCATAGGTGGCATACTGAACCACTACCATGCCATCATGATTATTTCTATGCCAGTGGATTTGTTTTTTGTTTTTATTGTTTTCTTAATTGGAATTTTTTTTTAAGGGGGGGGGAGTTGTTCGATTTTATTTGTCATATGCCTCTGTTTTATCTCATATAGTAGCATTCCTATGAAGTGAGTATACACTAATGAAAACAGCATACAGTACAGGAGTTGACCAATGATTCTTTTATACATAATTAGTCATCTTGTGAAATCAAAGCATGGAGGTACAAGTCTCTGTCCATGTGTAAGTATTAGACAAGCCCCTTGCTATTGAATGATGATATAAAATTATAAATAGCCAGTGGAGTGCATATTGTTTAGTACCTGATGTGGCCTATTACAGCTATGCTCTCTAATGATGTCATTTCCTCCCAGGGGTAGTGACAACATCCCCTCATATGGGGGGTACAAAGTCCTCCCAACCCTGGCAGTGTTTCTTATTCTTGTGATTACCCCACCGTGTCATGGTTATTTATGTCTTTGGATTTTTGAAGTTTTTCAGGGGGAATTTGGAACTTTGTTAAAATCTTGGGTAACAGTAATACTTGACATGAAAAAATCTTCACAGCATTATTTTGGCACTGTATTGAAATTTTACTTTAAAAAATTGTATATTCTAGAGCTAAACATTGACCATGCGCATGCATTAATTGAATATTTTACCATTTTAAACATCTATGCCAGGTCATAGGTGGATGTACATGTATAAGCATTCATTACATGTACAGCTCAAAGAGCAATGTCTAAATCCTTAACTTGACTTCTGGAGTAGACCCATGGACTTGAAAAGTTCAGGTCAAGTTAAATTTTTGACAAAGTCATTTGGTATTTTGTGTGCGTATACCAAGGTCATATTTTCAGAAAAGACTTCCCAGTCACAAATCTCTATTACAAGCAAACAAATGACTGTACAACTTATTGTGTTGGTACTGAAGTAGGTTTTGATATTCAACATTTATTGCAATGAGAGAAAAAAAATTGGTATTTAATGGTGATGTACAATGTAATATAGAGAAGGAAAAAAAACAGGATGACTGTCTACAATGAAACACGTCATAACACCTGCAGAGATCACAATACAAATTTAGTCAGAGATCACTAGAATTATTTGAACCTTGCGTCACACACTCTACCATACCCAAGAGAAAGTCTGAAACATACCAAATCATTACAGGCCAAAAACCAGACTTAAAAGCATTTGTTTGTTCACTTTTTATCGACAACTGTTGATAACAAGATTGTTAGCATTGCAGAAACATATGGTACATTGGTGGGATGGCCAGTCATAGGTACTGTGTTAATAGCTATAACTGTCCTACGGTGTGAAATTCTTTGCTGTGATGTTTCTGAGATGGTTCAGCTGCATATATGTCAGTCAAAGAGATCATGGAACATAGCAGAAGTCATAGTTTACAATTCTGACGGTAATAAATATGTTTACAAAGGTGACACTTTTATCATGAAATTTCCTGGTGCGCTTTTCTGAAAAGCTGTCGTACCAGGTACGTGTCAGACTTGCATTACCCTGTAATTTGCATGTAGCAAAACACGGTTGATACATTTAAACAGGTGTTGAACTCATGATGGGTATGAAGGATGTACTGTCACTGCACATGCTAGTTAAATGCACATTTGATTTCCCAATAAAGTGTAAAAGTTCTCCGGATCTGTTATATTCTGTTCAGAAAAAAAACCCTGTCATTTGTCAATGAACATTTCTACAATGTCATATGTTACTACTTCAAAATGGCCTTAAAAGAGTGAGGAGGTAGCTGGTTCCCATAGCAATAATCTACAACAAGCAAACAAGCTGGGTGGCTTCCAGCTGACAATCTGCATATGTCTATTAATGGCACGACATCTGCACAATCATACCGTATTTTAGTACGGAGTACCTGGCTACATGTTGTACATATGTATAATTGAGAAATGTTATGCTGTGGTCATGTGTCTACAGGTACTGTTGCCCTGTTTCTACGTACAAACAGCTGGTGCAGCATTGTGAAATAAATGTCAGCTCCACTGATCTATTAAGCAGAGGAAAGATGGAAAATTCGATTTCAGTGTTTTATAAACACACAGATTAAATCATTGCTAAACATTAATGACAAACAATTTTCCTTTTGTAAGGCTCTAAGTGAATTAAATACTTCATTTAAATTCTTTACACTGTATTGATCTGTTTTGGAGCATCTTTCAAGGCACAAACAATTATCGATATATACCATGATGCAGTGTGTGTTATCTCGTCCTGTTTTTGAGTAAAGTACCTTCCAAATGAAAGCTATTGTCACATTGAACAAAGATATTTCATGAGTGAGACTCGTGTCGTGAATGTCTTGCCAAAGAGGTTCACCAGCAGTAAATATACTGCTGCCAGCCCACTATGATACAAAAGACGTCAGTTATGGGTGAATTGTTGTACAGTTCCAAGGGAACAGTAAAGTGCTTTAGGTACTTTCATGATGAATGTGTCGCCCCTCCCTAATTCAAACACCAATGTTTAGACAGTTCTGAAGAGGCAGAACCATTCATTTATAACATGTGTTCATGTAAATTATGTTATCGTAGATATATTTTTCTATAAAATGACAATTCTTCTGTCTTGGTGAGAGATATTAATTAATCTGTCACCCAGCCATGTATTGTGTAATTGCAAATGCATCAGTTTAGAAAAAAAATATTTATAGTGGTATTTAAATTTGCTTGGCTATATGAGTCGGTTGAAATATTGATCTAGTCCATTACTATGTTGATAGTCTTGAATTCTAAGTAAACAGCAGCAGAAAACTGTCAACCCCTTGAATGCTGTAAATTTTCCCGCCAAAAATTTCATGCAAAATTTTACCAATTTTTTATGAATTTTTCTGTCATTTTTCGACAATTTTGGACCAAATGTACATCACTTTTCATTGGCTACAGTTTTGATCAAAATTTTGGAAAAAATCTGAAAAAATTGTCTGGGACATTTTATAAAGGTGGCAAAAAATTGACTCCAGTTGCCGATTGTCTTGTGTCAAACTGAAAAGGTATACAAATTTGTACAAGCTTTTGAAAGAAAGTGTCCTCAGTTTCCTGGTTCAAGGCAGTTATCTTCTCTTAACAATAATGTGAGAATGGGTGCTTTGTTATGATAATATATGGTCTACACTCCTTTGTGATCACATGGATGACCTCACATGAAAGGTCAAACATTGTCCTGAGTGTGCTGAAGTGAAAATGCTCCCATTGACTGTACTCTATGGGAGACGCATAATCTACAATTTCAGAATCATTAACCTCATATACAGTCAGTTTAAAAAAGAGCAAGTTAGTTGTCGTGAATTGATGTAAGGAAAAGGTCAATTGAAAGATCCACCGCACACACACACATCGACTGTGAATTCAATTTTGAGGCAGACTGACAATGATTGAGAGTAGAAATAGCTACAGGAAATGTTTGTTGTGTAAACTTGTCGAATTAAAATGCCAGTGATGATATATTGTATGAAAACACTGTGTGGTTTTGAGACAGAAGTATTCAGATATTAATTGTAAGTGCAGCCTTTTTTGAAATTCGCAAGTTTCCTCCTGTACCACAGCAAAATTATGATACATGTATGACAAAACATGTATTGAATTAACAAAGATACATGTGTGTTACCAAGTTACCATATTCTTGTTCTTGCAAACAGCAGGCCATTATGCTTGTGTATTTCTTGAAAGTCTATATAGTAACCAAGTAGCTGCCTAAGCTGTCAAGCAGCCAAGTACAGATATCAGAGTGGCTGTCAACAAGTCGTAGTGTCTAAGTTGAAGTATCCTAAATTTACGCTAATACTACTGCTTCTTTTCTTTCTATTCTTTATAAGGGCTTTAAAACCAGACTGGTCTGATAACAATCTCTTATGTAGGACAGTTATGCTAACAACTGAACAAAAAAGTTCATTTCCATAACAATTGATTTATGCAAATTAGACATTAGTAAAGTATATTTCACTACTCCAGTAATGTTTTACTTGGTAGGATTGTGCAGATTACGTCACTGCATCTTGTGTATTTTACGGGCGTATCTCAGAAAATACAGTATGTTCTGATCTCAGAAAATACAGTATGTTCTGTCATGGTTTGTGTGTTTCAGGATACATTGAAGTAAAGACATTCTGTCACAGTCCTTCATTTCCCAAATTTAAACAAAGCCCAGGAAATTTTTGGAACTGGAGTATATAAAGCTGTATCTACATTTTTGTCACCTCCAGGTTAAGATCATTCAACATAACAATATAAACATGAAAAGAGAGGAGTCGCGAGGACTGGAAAAAAGGATTCCAATGTTAAGTTGTACTGTCAAGAAGTTTACAGATGGTATTACTACTTACTGACCAACAGTAATACAGAATAGGCCTTATTTCCTGCAAATTGGATATTAGAAAATCATAATTTCTGCTGATTGGTTTTGCACACATTGCCAATTATCAACATATCCTAAATTGCGTAAGCTTCTCTCTCTATAGCTTTCATGTAGAAACCAAAGTAGTATCTGAAACACATCATTGATATAATGAGATATCGCAATACATCAAAATCCTACCCACAAAGGTGGACATTGGTGTCACAGAAATAAAGATATGTTGCATGTTATTGCCCCCTCAAAAAAATATTATGTTTGTATATCCACGCAATAAATATGCAAAATTACTCATACAAAATGGAAATAGTTAAGTTTAATGAGAAGCATGCTGTTTTGACTGTATTGATATGAGAGTAACATAGCCAAGCTGTCAAATTTATGATAGACAGGATAGAACCCAATTTATCATTTAGCAATGGACTTTAGAATGAAAGTGAATTCTGTTCAGAGTTCTGGGTCATATTTTTAACCATTAGATTTATATAACTGCATGACAGCCAGCAAATATGGTTTATTATGAGGGACAAAGATAAATGAGTATGATCACACTGTGAGAAATTATCACAAAACAAGTAGTTTTCCCAGCCATGAATGTGTAAGCAATGAATTTTTATGGTGTACATTTTCCAGACATGGTTTAATTGAAATGATTAGTTTTTATGGTCGTTTCACATTATGGGCAAAGTATTACTATATTGGAATGGTGAATGGGCCATGTGTAGTCAGTCAGTCATGGCCATTGACCTCATTTGCGCGACATACCGGCCCGGTATCTCTAAGGGAAACTGTGGGTTTAGGGATAAACCATTACCTCTCGGGAGGGATTATCAAATTTTGGAAAAAACTGTAGGGAAAAAATGTGGATAAAAAAATTTGTAGCCTTGCAGCTGTTGCAAAAAAATACTTTTATAAGTGTTGACTGAAAAAATGTGGAATTCTAATCCAGGGCAAAAAATATTCATACCAAACAAAATCCAGAAATATATCGTGAAGTCTTTGAACAGCAATGAAAAATTGCATGTCAGCACTCCAATCATCTCCCCTTCCAAAATTTAAATAGTTCATTCCTCCAAGCGGTAATCTCTCGGAAGTTGAATATAAATTGTACGGTGATATTTTACCGGTAGCGTCAGGCAGGAATGCTAGGGTGTAACCAAAAAACCATTCATCGTGTAGCCAATGTTTACATAAACAAGACTCTTGCAATGCTAGGACCACAGTATATGAAAACACTCCCACAAAACAATGTGCCATTTGATGATAAGTACCCCAAACCAATGTCAAATTATTACGAGATAAGGCAATATTGAAATACTTACACATTGAGTATACATGTAAGTGTGTCTGTGGTGTTTTGCAGGTTGTGTAATCTACCATTTTTTCAAACTGTTTGCTTTATATGCACCTCATAACTCAAAGACTGTTTTCTTTCCTTGAGGAAAGTTTCAGCCATTCTCTTTCAAAATCAATCATAAAATCCCGGATTCACTGTGGAAATTTTGGTGCTGGAGAAACTAATTTCCTGATGGTAATATTTAATGACACTTAAATGGCTGCTATCCCTATGTTTAATTCTCTTGGGAAAAATTAAATTTTCAACTTTCAAAAAATAAGACTGCAAAAAACTTTTTTATTTCAAGAGCTTTAAAGTGAGCGCCCAGGAAAGTACTGTAAAAATTTGAGAGTCCCAAGTGTCATGCCTTGACGCAGACCAAAATTTAATAGAATATTTTGCTTGTTTACAAAAATGAAACTATACTACATTTCCAGAGTAAACAGACTATTAGGACTTGAATAATAAAATGACACATTCTATTGTTTGATTTATATATTATATCAAGAATCAGGGGTTTGATGTCTCTAAGCCTACCAGCAAACTTTACAATTTATATGTAGACAGATTATATAATTTCCTATACACATGTACTACCTATACAGGCTAATCCCTTTCCACTCCCTGTTCACTGTGTAGGATGTTCAATACACCAAATCTAACCTCGTTTCACCTTTTCTCCACCATTGTCTGGTCAATTGGTCTATTGTTATCAATGATGAGATTGGAACTGTCTACACGGAATTGGGGATGAACAGAATAAAGAAATGGGGGTGTACCAAGTGGTTAATACATACAAATTTCTCATAATATCAAACTTTTGTGTGATATATAGGTGAAAGCCACTCAGCACACAGATATAAACACAGATTTGAGTACTTTTGCACCTATAAACCTGTTTCATGCTATACATTCATGAAAAGCAGAAGATAAAAACTTTACGACCATAGTTCGCAAAAATGTGTATATTACTTTGAATACAGGAAGACTAATACCCTGGAAGCAACAGACTTTCAATTCCTAATTTGATACCAAATAAAATCCTGCTTTCGTCTTCAGAAAGTTAAAGATGTTTGTATTGGTATTATAATTTCAGAATGCAACCCACATATTTTATTACAGCGCTTGTAAAATTTGAAGCTGATTTGCAGGAAGTTTGGTGGTCAAAACAGTTCAGCAGTGTGCCAGGTATTGCTTCGGATAACGTTAGATAATTTTATCGTAATTGAATCAATGAGGCAGAAATTATCTCTCAACAGAAGTTGCTCAATGAAATATCAATTTCCTTTTTTCTCAGCAGGGCTCCACATAATGCATAACAGATTTAACATCCGTTGATTTTCTCTGGAAAGAGAGAAAACATATTTTTAACACATGTAAATGATCCTTTCATGATCGTAACTTCTCTTGGGGACTTCAATGAAGTATTATGGTTTGGTTTCCTACAGCATTCAGTTCAATATGTATATTCTATATAAATTTGTGATTTTGATAAAAATTACAGCAAAATGTATTCTCCTTAGGCAGGTTCAGTGAATGTTTGGTTTTTACTCCAATTGTTGCTTGTTTACAATGGTATGCAGGAATCCTTTGGATGTGTATGGCAAAGTTGTACATCTGAATAAAGATAGGGTTGGGGTAATACTCATTCTTGCAAATGTTAATTATTCATTAAGGTAGTCTATGCCTGGAAAGTGAAAGTCTTACAGTTTTACCCAAACTTTCCTCAAAGGAACTTTCAAGACTTTCTTTCAAAATAAAAAATTGAAAACAGTGGTTACCGTGCAAATTTGAATCCAGAGAAACAAATTACCTTAAATTTACTGATATTTACATTTCAAAATGGACGCCATCCCTGTGTAAACTCCACAGTAAAAAAAGATTAAACTTCGTTTTTCACAAAAATAAGACAAATTTTCGTTTTACTTCAAGAGCTCCAAAATGAGACCACACAAGTGGTGGATCAGAAAAATCTTGTAGAAATTTGAGAGTCCAAATATCTGTCCCCCGAGGCAAATTCTGCCTTGACCACACAGCCATCTTTCAGTTACACAAGGCCTTTAAAGTAGCATGTGAAATTCTTATCAACAAAACGAAAAAAGAACAAAAAATGCAGAGTGTCAGTAGTAAATGAAAAAATGTCCAAGTCATTAAAAGTAAGACTGCCCATCCAGAGAGCAGTATTTTCCTGATGGAGATTTATAACATTCTAAAAATGAAGATATCAATAGATAAATTTCCCAAAAATCTTGCTTCTCAAATAGTTGAAATTCCTTCTATATTGATTATGTACAGAGATTAATTGTGTGGCATATTGATTGGAGCACAGTCAGAATCTGCTTCCCCTTCTCCTTCTCCGTTTAAACTAACAATTACTAATAAATCTGTCAGCATTTACAGAACATTATGAATGTTCATATTATCCTAGACATTGTGTGTACTTTATTAAATGTTGGTTATTACCGGAAGCTGATTGTGTAGCCATGGGTACTCCGGGAAAGATTTTGATTGATCGCTATGAATATGTTCAAAAGTACATGTAAATATTGCTCAAGGCAGAGACCTTCATCTTTAATATGCAAATAAAGCTAATACAGCAATAGCATCTCTTAATTACATAGTTGATTTATGTGATTTCAAGACACATTTTATCTAATTTATTTGATTTATATGTTTGTTTCCGTTTTCTGGAGATGGTTTTATTATACTCATCACAAAGAATACAACATAGTAAATTTCTTTCAACTTTTATTAGCAACATGAAATCCTTAGCTTTTTTCACCTACATTCAAAACATCGTGTCTGCCTTGCAAGGAGACCTACCAGGTGTTGTGTTGTATTTATAAATTACTCAGTAGATGACCTTTTCTCAAACCCCTTGCAAAAGACCTTTCGTTACAGTGAATTGCCAATGTATTAAAATCACATTTATTATCATGAAACACTGTGATTGAAACAAAACAATGAATTATAAAGCTGAAAGAATCATCCTGATGTAAGCACAGGTCCTCAACATTGTTGCATGATGTTTGATTTGATGACACATTTAGAAGCAGAGCATGTGCATCATCCCCTGTATTTTGATGTCTGTTACCTGACCTTGACCTGTCACCAACTGTCTGACCCCAAGTGTGAAAGACTTGTGTCACTCAGCCAAGCATATCAGTTTCCTCCATTCAATTTTCTTCACTGTAGAGATAACCACAACTAATTCACAAAGTAATGCTGGAGTGTTACCACAATATGACGAGACTGCAAAATTTTTAACATCAATTTTGTATCTGTATAGCTTGTTGCAATATTGATCCAATACTGCTTCCTACAAGACCATAAGAACTATCTCGGCATCTGCCTGGCATATTGATATGCCATACAACTTTGACATGGATAGACAAGATTTTGTTTCAAAATCATCAACCTTCAAAAAGTTAAAATATGACAGAAATACCATATCTGTGCCAGTTGCCATGGCAACTCTTTCATCACATGATTAAAGTTTAATTGTGGACAGCAGGCGATGTCTCTGGCTGCGGTGTCATCTCGTGTTATCAGTATAAGTGACTATTTTGCACTTTGCCCCATCTGTGCCTTGTCCCAATAAAGTGGATGATCCAGTGATGTGAGATTGTTAAATTCAAGGGAATGGTCTGTCTAGTTTAAACATAGCACAATTATAACTCTACCATAACTGTCCTGTCCCAAAAATTAATATACTATAAGATGAGCAAATTTGCAACAGTGTGGGCAGTTGGTGACATGGAGATGGGGCTTCAAGATAATTTTGAGTGTCATAAAATCAATCAATCAATCAATAGGTCCATCAAACAGTCACACTGATCTGATTTTAATCCCAGCATATTTTATCATGCAGATATATCTGCAGCACAACGACTAAAGGTTGAAAGGGGTAAACATAGTCTTTTCATACATGAAGTATTTATCTCGTTTTCAAAGTTTCATTATTACCAGTAATATCAGCATCAGTGTGAATTTAACAGATGAATGTAGCAGATATATAGTTTATAGTTGATCGTTTGTGAAAGGATGGAATAGGGCAGGGAGAAAAATATGATAAATGTGGTGTTGTAAAATCCAAAAATTAGTTGGAATTTGTATTTAATTACATGTATGAAGTATTGAGAAATGAGTAAAGGTAGTTTCTGTTTTTTAGGGTTATCTGCGTATCACCTTGTCATCATTAATATTGTCTTGAGGCTTGCTAACATGAGGGAACTTGTTCAGTTGTGTCTTTATCATGTTTAGTGATGTTATCTTGTCATGACTTTTCCATGACATGCAATGTGTCATTCAGAGGGACACAAACAGTGTCTGCACATTTATGCATGTACCCTCCTTATTTGAGTTTCAGTTATTAGCATAAAGTATCTTTAATTTTGTTAATTGATGCATTAGCAGTGTACATTTCAACAGGTTTTGCTGGTGACATTGACCTCAACTGAGGTCATGACCTGCTCACTATCAAAATCATGCAAATAACAGCACTTGCTCACTTGCATAGCTAGGTCTAGGTGTGTTGAAGCCATCAATCTTTGGGTCAAAGTTCAACAGGTAACGTTAGCCATGTAAAGCAATTTAACATGTAGCATGTAGCTAAGCTGATAATTGACTCTGATCAAGGTCGTGACGCTTGCCTTTCATCAGAAAATCTAATTAAACCATTAGAACGACAGTGTTGTCATTACGCCTTTTCAGGTCTAGTCATTCAAAATTAGCTGAAGGATCAATTTACCCATAGGATAAATGCAACACACGCAAATACCGTATGACATCAGTGCCAGGTCAAGTCAATGAAATTCACCATGTTTACATACATCTACTGGTACGACTTAGCAAAACAAGTAGATGAAAACACTTTACATGCATGTTTTTATGTCTTGGTGTGATTAAGTCTAATGAGTGTGCTATATATGTTCAATATATGACATAACGGTACTAATGTTTTAGCCAACTTGATCTGATGGTGATTGAGAAGGCTACACTGGTCATTGCAGAGACAAAAACCTGTTGTGAATTCATAGAAAGAAAATTGAAAATGCAGTGACAGGGTGATTGCACCACTCAAATGCTATTGTTAACACATGAAAACAAAAATTTAGAGTTTTTGTGGCTAGCACAACTGACTTTACTAGTAAATATGCATTGTGATTTGGACAGGTTATTAAAAAAAGAAATTATGAAAGAAAAGTCAACATTCTGTTTGCACGCTAGTATTTGACGTGATATGTTCCACTCTGGTATTTGACATGTCATGTTCACAAAGAGTGATTCGGTATGTTGTGTCACAGCTTGTCAGGCATTTGAAATGGCAAAGAAAGACCCATAACAATTTACAACACTAAACAACAAAGCTTCAAATATTATACATACCAAATATAGATATTTTGATAGACTCATACTTATATGTGTATGTGCACATGCGTACATGTGTGTGTGTCTCTGTGTGTGTGTATATATATATATTATATATATATATATATACATATATACACACACAGACACACACACATGTACGCATGTGCACACATACACATAAGTATGAATCTATCAAAATATCTATATTTGTGTATATATATATAATATATATATATATATATATATATATATATATATATATATATATATATATATATATATAGACAGACTGTCATACATGTACTTGTATGATTATTCATTTAGTCATACACAAACATGAGATGCGTGATCAGTTCTTAAACATATTTCTTTACATTCTTTTTATTTGAATGGTCATTTCATATTTTCAGTACACATGATTATATCACTCTGTGTAAACATGGCTGTGTGTAGTTCCAACATTTACCTTTTTTTCAACTCTAATGTAAACATCCAAGTAATAGATCAGAGTCGTTGCAAGGTAACATTTCTCAGTTAATGCAGTATCGTTGTTTGCCCTGTCATATCGAGTCAACTTCACTTTGGATTAATAATCAATCACTACAGTATTACATTTGTGGTTAACAACAGTAATAAATGATTCAATTTTCTTCAGATAAGTTGATTTTCAAAAATTGCTCCCAAGTATTGAACTGTCAATCCTTTTTACCTGTGATCATTGTAGACTGTCAGTATCACTGTCTGAATAATTAAAATTAACAAATCTGTACTCTAAACTTCCATATTTTTCGTTTCTTAGATTCCAGAAGGGCAAAATCTACACATACATCGGGGAAGTTTGCGTCTCTGTCAATCCGTATCAGACTTTAAGAATCTACGGCAATGATGTTGTGGATAAGTACAGAGGACGGGAAATCTACGAGAGGCCGCCGCATATCTTTGCGATCGCAGATGCTGCATACAAAACAATGAAGAGAAGGGCAAAAGACACGTGCATCGTTATATCAGGTTAGTATAGTCTTTATATTAGGCCAAAAAAAAAAAAGAAATGTTTCTGGTCAGGCCTTTCTTAAAAAAATGGTGCGGCGACGCGGATTTTTTTTTTTTTTTTTTTTTTTTTTTTTTTTTTTTTTTCTTTCCTCAAGGGGGGGAGGAGGGTCAGTTAAAGCGCCAAAGCGTAGCGGCTAATTTGCATAATCATTTGCATATCATTAATTTATATTTGCATATGGATGTAAGCTTGCACATGCATCCACACATACATGTACACTCACAACAAAATGCAATGGTAACACACAAGTGTGCAGTTTGAACATCATGGAAACTCTTTATTACACTTAAATAAATCATCACAGTATTGTAATTACAATTGCAATTAAAACAGAAGATTCACATTGAAACTTTGAGAGCAAGAAATGGTTCGTCTGATTGGAGTTTCATTAATACATATATTGCTAATAAATTGTCAAAACTTGCCAACAAAGAGGAAAATTCACAAGTTTAAGCTTTACACAATTCAAATGTAATTGAGTTTTATATCATTTTGAACGACAAACACCGCGAATAATTTTTTATCACGGGGATAGATTTCAACCAGCGCCGCCGCATAACTTCTACTGACACTGAACATCGTCGTTCAATTCTTGATTTTAAAAATACCACCAAGATGATCACAAGACACGAACTAAGTACGACTAGAATCCCTCGAAAATCTGGTGTAAAATCTTTCAGAGAACGTGTCAGAGTGGAACCACACGCGACGCCAGGATCAATGTCAACACGTTATAAACCCGTCCACCAACATGGCCGCCGCCATATTGAAATGTATGCAATGTGAACTTGATCGCGATCGTGATGGTACTCAGACAAAACTCATCGTTGTACAATCATAATCAACCTCACCAGTCAACTCTTATTTCTTTTGCGGTCCATTTCGTTGATCAAAGCTTGGGAATATGATCAAAGGCCCTACTAGTGCTACACCGCCTACCTCTGTGAACACTCGATGTATACTGAGTATTAAGGTCTTTGTTGGTCGTAATAGTCGTTCTGGAATGAAAATTTGTGAACAACCCAGCCGATTCTTCTATTGTTTTAACGTTCCTCTCAACACTTCCGGACAACTTATCTGATGCATACCATACTTCACACCTTTCACTCTTTCAACAGGTTAAAAGTTGCAGTGAGCGCTAATGTGTAGACATTGACAATGCATGCATCAGCTGGTAGCTACGCAGAGCGTGTGAACTAAAGGATGGCAGGAATATTTTAAAGCGTAGCGGGGAGAGGCGAAAGCGTAGGGGGAGCGCTATGGCCTGGGGAGAACACTGAGTTTTACAGCTTTATTAGCTCCGCTGTCAGCGACGCGGAGCTTATCAAATAGGTTGATTTTCCGTCGTCGTCTGTCGTCCGTCAACAATTGCCTTCTCCTCTGAAACCGCAAGTCTGATTGCTTTGAAATTTTATATGCAGTTCACGGAGGGTGACCTCACTTAACCCTTAAAGTGCCGCGTCGGTTTATAAACCGACACGGCATTCTCGCTCTCAGCGCCACGTCGGTATATAAACCGACAGTGATTGCGTTCTATGCTTATGCCTAACTTAGCCATGCTTTGCCGAACTCAGCCAGAAGGAGGGTATTCCTGACCCTTTGAACCCAGTTTAGTACCATATAAGGACTAAAATAATGACATCATGCAGCCTAACAATCGAAAATTCCAGTAATTATGCGAACTTTCTTTAAAAGAGGTCAGCGGTTTTCATGAATATTTAATCAGGTCTGCAGTTTCTCCCGTACGCGGATATGGCCACAGTGCATTGAACGAAATACGTACGTACGTTTTGAAAGCTTTACCATGCCGTAGACATGGAAGACAACTATATTATGCCAAGCTACTGCCCTCTGGGTGATAGAAATGATAGATTTTACAGTTTTTTGAGAATATTTTACGGAAAAATGACGCGATTTGCTGACCAAATCGATCGCGATAGTGAACTTCGAACGTATCGGCGGCCAAGATGGCGGCACTGTGTGATGCCTAACTCTCGACATGGAACCCGAGGTTAAGGTTTTCGAAGTCCAAAACATGCAAGATTGAGAAATTTGTAAGGATTTGGTTAAATTGAAGTGTTTTGTGAATTTTCAAGCGTTTGACTGCCAAAAAGCCCCTTTAAACTGTTGATATTTGACCTCCCGCCGTCCTGAAGCGAGACGGCCATGACAGTCGACCCGGTTTGTAAATGAAATGTAGTTGTTCCGAACTGTTGACATTGCGAGACATTTCCTACGTGTTACGCATTTTTTTAACTGAAATAAACCGGACATGAAACTTTTTTCTCGATACTTAGTGGTTTCTTTCCATTTCGTGGCGGATTTTGTGGCGTGCTTGTCAAAAAACGTGATCAAACTTGGCGAACGGATTGACTAGTATGTATGGTAGTACGAGTCCGTGACTCGATAAGCCACAGATAGTTACACATACGTACGTGAATTAAACTAATGTAAGTTGGGTCAAACACCAAAATAATCGATATAAAAAGGTTAGTGAAATGTGTTTTTGTCTTCAACTCTTCATTATAATTATACAGGCGGTTCAAACTATACAGAGTCAGTTGAATATGCCTATACTTGTGTGCATGTGTTGCACAATAGTTACCCCTCCATGTACAATATGGAACCTTGTTGTCTCTGTGTATGCAAATTAATTGTTTGTGTTTACAGGCAAACAGACTATAATTGATTTCTTCTAACTTTGAAGACAGATTTTAAATAACACTAACAAGAAATCGTATGATAGATAGTAAACTGATTACAAAGTGGATATGTACACTGAATTTTTTTCTGGAAAATCATTTCCACTAGAAGAAATAAAAATATATAAACAAGCAAACAAATACAAACAAACAAACAAACAAATACAATAGACAAGTAAACGACAATGCTTGGGCAATGCAATCATGCCGATGCTCCATACACAGTAGTTGTCAATCTACATTTAGTGTACTGCATGTAAAATATTATTTGTGTTTTTGTAGGAGATGCATTTGCACTGGAAGCATTTGTATTATTTTGAAAGACACTAATTGTTTGTTTGTTTTTGTTTATTATTTACGTATGATGTTACATGATGCTGAAATCGTGTACCTGAATTTGTGTCTTTCCATAACATGAAAATTTTATTCAAGTTTGAAGGCCGATGATGAATTTTTTACATTTTTAGAAACTTTTTATTATTTTCAGTGAATTTTGAACAAAAACGAGCATTTTAGCCCAATTTTACACCTTCAATGTGTAAATTGAAACTTTTCATTGTATAAGAGAGCTCTTCATACTTCTTCATATCCTGCGCTTTGAAATAATAATGGGTTGTTAGGGTTTCTCGTCACAGAAAATGAACTGCACCAGTCTGAAAAAAGCATAACATGTTGAGAAGTTGGGTTCAAAAAGTCCTTGGCCTGGCAGTTGCATTGCATAGAAAGTCTATGGCACTTTAAGGGTTAAGTTTGTTCATATCGTGGTGAAATTTGCATATTTGTATTTTGGGGCATTTTTGGTGTTTTGGGTAAAAAAATCTTCTTCTCTGAAACCGCTCGTCCAATTGCTTTGAAATTTAATGTGCAGTTTACTTAGGGTGACTATAGTCAGATTTGTTCAAATCATGGTGAAATTTGCATATTTGTATTTTCAAGGCAATTTTGTCGTTTTTGGTAAAAAATCTTTAAAAATCTTCTTCTTCAAAACTACCAGTCAGATAGCTTTGATATTTGGTACATAGGTCCCTAGGGATGATCTATTTCAGATTTGTTCAAATTGTGCAGAAATATGCAAATTTGCATTTTTAAGGCAATTTTTGCCATTTTTGGTCAAAAAATGTATTTCTCAAAAAGTACTGGTCTGATAGCTTTGAAATTTGGTATACAGGTTTGTATAGATGAACTAAGTAATATATATTGAATTTCTGATGAAATGTGTAATTTTGTATTTTTGGGGCAATTTTTGCCATTTTTGGTCAAAAAATGTGTATTTCCAAAACTACTCATCTGATAGCTTTGCAATTTGGTATACAGGTTCCTACAGATGAACTTAATGATATTTATTGAAATTATGATGAAATCTGCAATTTTGTTATTTTTGGGTAATTTTTGCCATTTTTGGTCGAAAAATGTGTTTCTCAAAAAGTACTGGTCTGATAGCTTTGAAATTCGATATGCAGGTTCCTACAGATTAACTAAATTTGATATTTTGACATTATGATGAAATCTGCAATTTTGTATTTTTGGGGCAATTTTTGCCATTTCTGTTAAAAAAATTTGTTTCTCAAAAATTGCCATTTTTGGTCAGAAATTTTATTCTCAAAAAACTACTCGTCAGATAGCTTTAGTGGACATGTTCTTTGGAATGATCCTATGTAAAAATTCAAATTATGATGAAATCTTCAAATGTATATTTTTGCAGCTATTTTAGCCTCATTTTTCTGGCCATTGCAATGAGCTATCAAAGATTTCCACCTTCTTCACCAACATGTGTCAAAAATAGTTATTCTCTACATAAACACAGCGGAGGTATATCGGCCGCTAGGTCGCTTGTCAATATAGTAACATTTAAATTGTTCATGCAGTCACTGATCATGTGCCCCAAAGAATTTTCTCTTTTTCTTCAGCCATTTTGGTTTGGTGTCATAGTAATCAGTACGTAGTTTGCCGCCGCCTCCGGCCACAAACCAGGAAAAAAAAGGGTGACGCGCTGTTGTTCAAGTGACGCGCGCGTTGACCAGAAACATTTTTCTTTTTTTTTTGGCCTTAGTGTTAGGACACTTTTAGTTTTAACAGTACCTTGAGTTTTGTATCACGAAAAATTAAATTTAGAATATCAAATGTGGGAAGATGATCAGCTAGGATATTGTGAAACTGACAAGTAAATTGATATATGAAAGTGATAGTGTAAATTTAAAATGATATCTGAAAAATGGTGTTTTGGATAAAAATAGTTCCTGGAAAATTGCAGAATAAGGCCATGAAAGTCCTTGAATTTGAAATGATTATGAGTGTATGGACCCTGTAGTTAATTCCTTGGCTTACAGAAATCATGTTGGCTTAGAGAAATCATGTGTCCTTTTATTCATATGAAACCCTAGTAGTTTCAGATTTTATGTCAGATACGAAGTCATTCTGCAATTTTTACAAAAGAATAGGGATAAACTTCCTAGGTAGTTTGTTTAAAATATTTCATTTAGCATGCACTTAATATAGCATAGTGTGTATAGCGCAGTGTGAGAAGATTTCAAAAATTAATCATGTACCTTATCCATGGGAACATTTTTACCCATCTACATTCCGCATGATCAATAGTAATTTCCCTTGCGTTTACCGCGGTAATGGTTAAGTTTTCCGATTCCGGTAGGGTACTCTGAAATGATGGTGAGGTTTTGGAACAGTGTCTTTGCAAAATACTCCTCATCAATGCATGATAGAGCTTGCAAGAGCCATTGAGGACTGACGGAATGAAAAAAAAAGATGAGTTCTTGTGGCTTGGAACCTTGGCAAACTAAGTGCAAGCACAAGAAGTGAAATATTACTATGGATAGAAGATTTGATGGCTGTACACATATTTGCATTGAGTGATTTATTCTTTGTCTATGCCTGAATGCATCTCCAACACAAAATGTACTTGGCACAATACTACAATGTAATGTTTGCAGTGAACGTTTGCAGTGAACATGTAGCTTCAAAGTGCCATCATTACAGTATATGGAAATTCAATGAACTCTAGCAAAGATGTCTATTTATGACAAAATGCCTCCTTTGAAATACTTTTCCTTGCTGGCTTAAAAAAATTTATGAACCGTACGTTCTACTGCAAAGTGAAAATCGTTTTTTTCCATTGTATGTGACAGCTTTGGAAGCACGAACAGCTTAGTATACCCGGTACTAATGGATTTTCACAGTGTGTTATTGCCTAATGTACATCTACAGACGTAACTTGACATGCATCAGGAGGCGTCTCCCCAGATCTCTGCAGATCATCAGGCATTTTGTCATTGGATGATTGCAAGAGATACTGCTGCTACTTGACAGCTGAAAATGTGAAACCTAATATGAGCAAAGACCGGTTGCCATGGCAATGTCTGACTGAAATATGGATGAGAATATAGATGAGCTGATGATGGCACTCAATTCTGATTTTAATGCACAGTGCATCTGACATTCACACACGCCTCCATTTAACCCTGTCTTCCATGACCTCGTATACCATATACCCGTCCAACATTATTTGATTTCAGTTTCAAAGGCTGGCATGAAAGTGGAATGGTACAGTCTATCTATTCAAAGAGATGACAAACATTAAAGACTTATTTTCCATGCCAAGTCATGTACTACTTCATGATACCTGTTATGAATGTGAAAAAAGGGTTCCAAGTTGTATATTGTGGATTTCACATGCGAGGATTGAGATAAAGTTGTAATCACTGCAGTGCTTTACATCCTAAGGCCTTGTTTTACCAAATTGCCAGGAATATTTAGGAGAATAGATCTAGACCAGAGAAATTGTCAATTTAACAAAAAACTGTAGTTCCATCGTCCCGTAAGATAAAATTTGGATGGTTTTTCTGGGGTTTTTTGTTCTCTGGATTCATTTTCCACTCAAACATGGAGGCATACTCTTCCAATGTATCAGTTTTCAAAAGAATGGCCTGATAGATTTTCCACAGTAAACGTTAATTTTGACAGACCAATGGATAATCAGGAGGTATTGCATTTCTACTTCCTTTTCCAACCGATGCATAATTTATGAAATTTGAAGTATTGTAGTTGATGTACTATTCATGATATTAATCATTCATAAAGCTGAAAGCACCGGATTATGATTTACAAGGTTTAACAACCGGTAAAAATTTACCAGCAAATGACCGTATGCAACGCTACATTACAGAGAGGAAATTGCTGTTTTTATGACAATCATGAGCCTATATTCCACCGAACTTTCTACCCGAACATACGCCTGGCAAAAATTAGGGTTTAATAAAACAAGTCATTAACAGATCATTAAATGTCTTAAAAGAGCTTTCGATATGCCATGCAAGATTCCTCTAAGCGTCTAGAAATTAAAATCTAATAAAAATTGACTCAATAGCCAAGAGAGTTGTGCCTGCAGGCAGAGTCAGATTACCACTTTATTTGCTTTTAAAAAATCACTGCCCTGTTTGCACATAGCTTCAGAGCATCATTCTGCTTTCATGAATTAAAAGTACATGTCAATTTTACTTCTTAGTTTACATTCAAGGCATACAGTGCTTGTTATTTGTACCGTAGTAAGCTGTAATTGTGACAGTTTGTGAGGATGTTTATGAATCTATCCACCAGCTACTGTTTCATGTTCCATTTACTGTAACAAAGTATGTTATTATTTCAAATTTTCTTGTTGCTGGTATGGCCTACATACACACCTTAGTTTTTGACATTGTCATTGTAAGTCCTGGAATTGAATTAATTTCGACGATATTGATAATTATTTCATACCATTATATTGATTGTGCTAATAAAGCAATCTAATTGGTCGTGATGTGAAACTAACCATGCTCTATTCACAATATAGCACATGAGAACATGCGCAAGCTCTCAGCTGGAGAAAAATTCATATTTTGACATTTCACAAAAGAATTTCAATATACTGGTATGATATAATAGCAATAAACCATCCCAGAAATGGGTATACTACTCAATTTTGACCAGTTCACTCCATATGTAGTGAACTTGTCACAATCTTGTGGTGTACTGTCACTTGGTGTAGTTTATTGCTAAAAAATATTCATGCATTTACAGAATATAAAAATACACATCATTGACAGCTGATGTCATGTTTAGTTCAGTTCATATCAGGCTTGCTATGATAAAATTGAATTCCTTGAAAGTTAGCACGTATAATACTTTTTCCCAAAATAGCTATTCCTGGTTGGTTGCAGTATAAAAGAGAGACCAAAGCAGTCACTTTTGATAATATTTTCATAATTATTGTTCTGTAATACAGATACTTTTTACTCATTCTTCTCCGTAAAGTGAATTGAAATTCAAAGCAGTAACCTCGCCAACACATACACTGTGTACAATGAATTATTGTTGACAAATGAATTCTAGTCAAGACTTAAATCAAATCGTCAACAACAATAATATACATGAAGGACATTTCTCCCATAAATGCTTCATTGACAAGTTGAACTGTAGGCCCTTTTTCAAGGTTTTAGGAGAAGAACAAGAAATTGTTTTACCAGAACAATAATACTGGATAAAAGTGTCAGCTGTTGTCCATATAAGGTAGTATGCACTTCAAAAGTGACAGACTTAAACTTTTGCTCAAACTTACCTCAAGGAATCTTTCAACCAGTTTCCTTCATATTCTGTAATAAAAATCAGGGGTCACTGTGCAAATTTTTTACTGGAGAACCAAATTACCAAAAGATTTACCAATACTTGAAATTCAAAATGGCTGCCATCTCCGTGTTAACACTACAGGAAAAAATAATTATTTTTTGATTTTCAGAAAAACTAAGTCAGTGAAAATTTTCTTACACTAAGAACTTTACATGTAAAATGAGGCACCACAAGTGGTAGACCAGAAAACTATTGTAAAAGTTTTAGAGCCTAAATGTCTGTCTGTGAGGAGCATTCTACCTTAAAATAAATAGAAAGAAAACTAGCCATTGCTGATCATGAGGGAGGTGAATTTGTAGTCATTCAACTCAACAAGCTGGGGGATCTACATTTGTGTATGTCGCAGCCGTGTACACAAGCAGAGAATCAAGCAGCAATGTATCTCAGCTAGTGGGCTCCCTGTCTGTGATGCTCCGGCATAATTTACCACTGTGCGCCAAACATGCCAGAAACCACAGGACATCCTTCACAAATTGATGCATGTACAGAGGGATGGTACCGATTTGAAAAAACCAAAAAAAGCATGTTGCGTCATCGTGCTGGGATTTTTGACGTACCATTGTCATTAAGAACATGAACCCATGCTCACAGGCTTTGATTACAACATTGCTTCATAAAGCATTTCATCATTCATCTCCTGAAAAGTGACATCATTAATGGATTGTGCAGTTGCCATGGCAACCATTGTGGCTGGCACATTCGAGATGTGTGATGCCTCTCTTCTCAGATCACATTTATTTCATGTCTTATCCCAGTCATTCATTCATCACAGTATTGATTAAGGTTGTGTGGTCTGTTGATGGTTTCCATGGCAACATCAATGCCTCGGTATCCACATCAGTGTTGAAATAACACACAGCCTCAGTTGACTGTGCTTGTCATTGAAGAGGTAGCGCTACCCACAATTCTTGTAAGACTGTACGATAGTACTGTCAGTTCATCATACTTGAGGAGTCAATTTGCAAATTTATGAGACTCATCCCTTCTCTACCCCCATTCCCCCTCTCTCTCTCTCCCCCCCTCTCTCTCTCTCTCTCTCTCTCTCTCTCTCTCTCTCTCTCTCTCTATCTCCCCCCCATATGCTCTCTTGATTCTGGAATAACACCTATATTGCATATTTCTCCTTTGTCATATAAATGTTCTATTCCCCCTACTATGCCAATTTTACAATGCTTTCATGGGACTGACAGTGATTGTAATCTTTTCAGCAAAGTATTTATACCTTACTATGAAACTCCAGCAGGCAGACTGTATATATTTCTACTATTACAGAATCGCAATTAACCACTTTAAAAATCATTATTGCTTCAATATGAACACAGAAATGCTGTTTTTGATGCTTTTTCTGCTGTTCGTGACCAATGCATAGGCAGCATAAGTCGCCTGATTTTACTTTTAGGAAATGACATATGATATTAAATCGAAAAAACAAAATCTAATGCCAAAGTAGTTGTAACTGGATCCAATCAGTAGAATGGATGCTTTGATAGATATCATAACAGCTTTCTCATACTTGTGTGAAAGTGGAATGATTTCATTTCCTTGCTGTATATTTCCTTTCAACAGAAAAAAATATCAGATAATAATAAAAATATCACCATGATCCTTCCATCAAAGATATCAAGATTTATACACTGTACAGCTTAATGCAGTTATTGTACATAAAAAAGTTAATGACATTATTTGTCTCCTGAAATAATTAAGTGAGAAGCATATTTGTAATATACCCCCCTCCCCCCACCCATTATACATTTTCCCAGAATGCAGTATTGATTTGTGAAGCAGAATGTTTGATTGAAGCTTGAATAACTCATTCTCAATAGTCTTACATGTATTTGCATAAAAGCAGGGATAATGCATGTATGCCATCTCCTACCCTGCATCGCCTGACATTGGCAGAACCCATTACTATGGATTCAATAATCCTCAGCTTGCAATTTTAGCAAATAACAGTCAAATGTTTTTCTGATATCACACCCAGGGGAACACATTGGAATACTATTTGAAAAACATCAGCCGGTAGAAGCAGGGAGTAGCTTTAGAAGTCCAATTTTTTCTCTTGTTTTTTATTTCTAAAGCCGGTTGGAGCTCTTTACGGGGTAAAAGGTGTATTAGACTTAGAAAGGGAAAGTTTTGAATAGTTTCCATGGCGATGAATCTTCTGAGAACCCAATTAGTTGACCATTGTTTGATATGTTTTCCGACTGATGGGATTTAGATCCACCCGGGAAATCTACTTTCCAGGAGAGCTACATGTATGTTTGTAGCCATAGATGTCAAACAGAAGTCTGTAATTTCAGCACAGCTGTCCCAATCAAGGATTTTCACCAAGTAGTGATTATTTTGTCAGTCAAATGGGAATATAATTTGAAGAAGCAAATTATATATTTTGGTGAGACAAAGTAAGCAAATTAGAAATTTTGAATGCCAATCAATAATTTTGATGAAAACTGTAAACATGTATGCACATCATAGTGATGTGACGAAAATGAGCCAGAATGAACAGATGTGAATTTCTGTCACCAGCAGCCAATATAGTTTGCTGAGTGGTATAGTCAGTGAAATCACTGTTTTGCCAGGCCACTGATTGATATATATCCATGCATATACTTTCTATTATGATGAGCTCAGAGATACCGGTACATACCAGCCACATGTTTTGAATGCATCTGATGTATCTCCATTTTCAAGAGATGACGTCAATAACTTAATTTGGAATTATTTTATTTTCCTAAAAACTCTTTCATTCAAAGCATCGATATCAAGTTCAACAAAATCTAGCTCATTTCTTTCGGCTGTATACTCCGCTTAAATCATGATTTCAGTTCATGGCATGACAAGTCCACTTCTGCAAGCATGATCATTGTTAATATGCATTAATATGCATAAGGCATTTATTAACAACTTGCTGTTGTTTCTGATTCTGCCCCTCCAAAAAAGACGAATATTACTCATCATTCACCTTGTGGCACAATATGAAACTACCCGGGGTATGTGTTAGCATTCACAAGAACAGTTTACAAGATCCTCGAAGTTTTGTTTCCATGGACACCAGTACAATTCACATTCTGG